>NC_037598.1:17066329-17236962 GCF_003073045.1 Pomacea canaliculata
AGGAGAAGTAGAGATAGAAGTGAATGCCCATTGTCCATGTAGCGTGGGCGGCCGATGTGTCTCCTTCATACACAAGTTGTGTGTGATCAAAACTCAGCCAATGTAACATTCCCAGTGGAAGTTTTTTTTCTTTTTATTGTCGAAAATGATTGTTAAAAGTAATCTTACTAACAGGAACTTGCTCATACAACAACCCTTCTCATCTAATCACGAAATGCGAGAGCTATCGCACCAAGAAAGAAGCCGGGAGTCTGGTGGATGCCCTTTGCCTTCCTTACACCCCACATCGCCTTGTGTTGGTGGTGTGGTACGCCAAGCAGCCTTACACAAGACAGAAGGCATAATAACAGCCACCCTTGTTTCCGGTGCCTTCAAGCCCCTGCAGCAGCTCTCAAGTTGCTGGTGTGAACTGAAAGAGGAGAGGATTTGGGCCGAGGAAGCGGGAACTTTACAAGAGGAATGGCGGGAGGGGTGTTTTTGAAAAGGAGGAAGGGTGAGGCGTGTGCAGCCCCAGTTCCGAGCCACTCGGCGTCAGAGGGCAATAAACTGCTGTAAGAGACAGGAAACGCGCGGGAGAGCACCAGCACCCCCACCTTCTCCATGACCTTGTCCCCCACCGAGCTGCTGATGCTGCACGAATAACCCGTGTAAAGGAAGGTGATTTTTTCGATTTGTGCCGGGTTTTGTGGGATCAAACCCACGTACGTCTTAAGTCAAAAACTTATCTATACTGGAAATACTGTCTCTTGGAATCGACTGCCCCATAAAATATATTTCAAACACTGTAACCTCGAGAAACCTTACACTATACTTCTTGTATTCTCTCTCTTAACTTTGATCCTGATGCCTAAAAATATCGCTAACCAACAGAAAGATGCCAGGAAGTAGATTCACATGTGTCTGAGATAACAACGGAACAAAGATTTAATGAAAACGGACATATGGTAAATGAGACTGGTAAATTTGGGTTTAATTTTATAACTTGTTTAATCATGATTGCCAACACATGTTTTAAAATAACGATGCAACTGAACACACTGTGACAAATTTATATCCTCACACAAACATCTAAATTCTAAACAAGTTACAAGACACCCACCAATGAATGCTATGGCATCTGGGAAGAACGAGGACAGGTTCTGTGACCAGTGATCACTAATGGGGATCTGCAGGTACTTAAAGTTGCCATCTTCTTCAAACATGTTGGGTACGTTTGGAGTGACGTTCAGAATGTAATGGATACCATTCTTCTTTAACTGGTTTAAATCAGCAGAATTCTTGGCATTGCCGAGGTAAAGATACGGAAGCACTTCAACTGGGAACGGAGACATGTGAGGCGTGTTCTCCAGTTCTCCGCCCGAGCTTTCACTAGAAGCGTAAGCTGAATCTTCAGATATCCTTAGATTACACAGTCCCAGGATAGTATTGTCCGTTACCCCTTCAGACTGGCAATACTCGGGGAATCGTTCCTCGAATGTTGAAAATCCTCCTGAAAATTGAAAAAAAGAAATGAGATAGGGGTATTGAAGTTTTCGATATATGTGTTCTAGTAGTGATTACATTTTCGACTAACACTCATGGATGAAACAGACCATAAACACTCGCATACGTACCTCCAACTAGGTGGCTATGATCACCCCCCCCCCCCCCCTCATACCCACAACAAAAATTAATGACGATGGGGGGTGGGGGGAAGAAAGCCTCAAAGCCTCGATGGTTTCTTCACTACTGGTTATTTAAGAACGTCAGCAACAACAATAACAAAATGCCACTGAAAGTGTTTATTTTTTGCTTACATTTTAAATGTTGAAAACATTATTTGCTAACCGGTGTTTTCGTAAGGCTGGTTCAACAAAACGTTTCCCCCGACATGCGAGCGTCTGCCTTGTAATGTATGTTAATACAAAACGCTTACCGATCAAGAAGGAAACCTTGTAGTCGTCCTGTCGTAGTTTTTTGACCAGCAGTGTGAGGACACTGGACGGGTTAGCGTTGAGGTCCGTGCTGCAGTCGTCGTACAACACGATGACATGAGACTTGCAGAGTTTGGTGAAGCGCTCCTTGGCCTCGTTGTTCTGAATGACTGACGTCACATTCAAGCTGCCCCGCTTCAGCCGTTTGATCATGAGAGTGGGTAGAGTAACGTTGATGGCTCCCCGAATGTGGGCACGGCAGAAGTCGACCTGTGGCCGGCAGTCCAAGAGAATCACCTTACCATTGTTTCTGACCTCGTCGCGAAGGCGCTCGGGACTGCAACAGTCGGTGGTGTCGCAGCTCATTATGCTCACAGATTCGCGTGAAGGCATCTGAAGGCACTAAACAATCCAGAGGCTAGGCGGTAATCACAAAGCGGGCTGACAGACACACAAGCGTATCAAGACGAGAACACATCCCCTTTCTCAGTAATGAAGACTAGGAGAAGCCAGTGTAATAAATAAACAAATACCGTTTCTTGAATCGTAGTAAACAAGGCTCGTGTCTACTCCTCGTTCACCACCTGATTAACAAACGGAATCAAGCTACCTATATCTGCTTTCAACAGACAATCGTCACTATGCCAAGGTGGTAAACACACTGCGAGGAAGCGGAGCCGCTATGCCACACTTTATATTCCCTGGCGAGATTTGTTCTCCCGCACCCTTCTCGCTCGCGCACGCACCCGGTCGATGTACCTCAGCCTGCGCACGCGTACTGCCCTCTCTCGCGCGCAGTTAGCCAACAGCAAATCAGCACACTGGCCTCCAACCTTCAGCCCACTTATCATTCCAAGACTGACAGGTAAACAAATAGCAACAGCTCAGACTTCAACCAATCACAAGCTGGAAAGCTTTTTTGGCTCCTCCCTGGACGCCAGCGTGTCTCCTCCATATATGGAATAGGTAATGATTTAATATGATGACATCGCTGCTGCTTAAAATATCGTCCAGTAAGAACCCTGGGAGTTTACGCGATCTTCTAAAAATATAAATGTCACGTGATAACTTCTTCCGCCCTAGGACTTTGGGACGCTGCCAAGTCATGGCGGCTCTTGGTTGTGAATGATCGCTCATAGGAGTTGACAAGCAAGGCCCATTTCATTCAGGTTTGCTTAAGGGGTGGCTCTGTACCCCCTCTAGCCCTGTGTGTGTGTTGTGCGTGTATGTGTGTTGTGGACGGGGGCAAGTCGCTCTGCGCAGTAACCGCTTTAAGGGAAGTTAAAATCCTTGCGTCACACACACACAACAGAAAGAATTTCACAAGGACACTGTCATCCTGCTGTCATCTTTGCGTGCTCGTGTTCTCAAGTATACCGTGCTACATAGCTGATGTCTCCCTCAAACACTTTCTGCTGTCATCTTCTAGTCGCAGTCTTTGTTGATATGTTTTAGTGTTTGTATGGACTGTACGTTTTATCTTAATTTTTATATTTTATATATCTGCATATTATCTTTATTTTTATATTGTGTATATCTGTATAGTGCGTTGATCTGTTCAAGGAAAAGCACTGTATACAAATTTTATTATTTATACTTTATTTGTATCAAGGGTATTTTAATTCAGTAATTGACACGTCAGCATAGCGAACAAATAAAATAGGTGTTTAAGAAATTTGATACTCGTGTGTGAAAGATGGGTCAAGACAAGAGATTTGTAAAGCTTTCTCTTCAAGATGACTGTGCTTTGGATGCCTGCATCTGATCCTTTCTGTCTGGGGTTATGAGGGCGTGTGCTCACTCCTATCTCTAAAAGACGTCTGTCCAGTCGATATCGTTTTTCTGAATCAGTCATTCGTCCCTTTTCTGGTACATGTTGTGGGGAGCACATTGATAGAGTGGCAGCTGACAAGACCGGCCACTTACGCCTGCACAGAACGACCAGTCCAGTCTTTGATGTTCGTGTTAGCTCTTCCTCTGGCCACCACGACGTCGACAACCCTCCAAGGTACCTTAAAGAACAGTCTTCGACAAAGCTATGTGCCAAATGGCCAAGCCAGACCAGTTTTACGACACTTGACTGTCGCAACTGGAGGTTGCTGGTGTCACGAGTGTGGGGCAATCGTGCGTCGTACAGAGTACATGTAGTGGTTTTATATTTTTTCTACATGAGATCCGAAGCAGCCTCCTTAGGCATGTTGCTCTCGAATGCCTGAATTCCCCTCTCCGTATCGGCTAACATAGTCCATGTTTCACATCCTTAGAGCAGGATCGGTACTACAAGGCATTTGTTCAGATTGCACTTTGTAATAAACCTGATACTATGGCTGTGCCAGATCCTGTCCAGTCTACCCATTACCGCTGTTGCTGTTGCCATCCTGAAACGGATATCTGGCGTGGAGCTGTCGTCTTCGGAGAGGGTGGCTCCCAAGTACTTAGAGCTATTTACCACATCGAGCCGTACCTTGTTCATATGGATCTCTGCTTTTCAGTTGCCAGTGATCATAACTTTGCTGGTCTCCTTTCTACATGCATTCAGTTTGTCAGTTTGCTGGTAAGATCTTGGAGTTCTTTGTTAGTAGATTGCTAACAGGTCTTTTGTCATCTGCAAAGCATAGATTGCAAATCATCTTTCCACCAATGAAAATGGAAGTGACATGTTAGTAGAGGGTTTCGAGCATGATGTTCTCCAAGAAGATATTAAACAGCACGGGTTATAGGGGGCACCCTTATAGTACGCCTACTGTAGTTCAAAAGTGAGCTCCTATGCCCGGCAGTACTGCGCTCGTTCAGCTATTATACAGTGCTTCAGTAGCTTGGACGAGGTTGAATTTTCGCATCACATACCGTAGCCCCTCGTGCCAGACTCTATCGAAAGCCTTCTTAAAGTCTATGAAGCTGTGATAGAGGTCTTGTTGATGCTAAAGGTGCTTCTCTATCAGGATGCGACAGTTAAAGATGAGCCAGCCTGCTCTTCTGCCAGCAGTTCCTCCACGGTGGTGCTGATGCGTTTCTGTATTACTGTCAGCATGACGTTTCTTGGGTGGCTGATAAGGCTTAGCACAGTTCTGTAGTTCTGGCACTGATTGCTGTTTCCTTTTTAGGGACGGGTATTATTAGTGACTGCGTCCATTCCTTTGGAAATTTTGCATTCCGATACTCTTTGGCAAAAAATAATAGGAGCATTTGTAGTTTCTTCGCCACCTTGCTTAAGCAGATCAGCTTGAATGTTTTCAATGCCAGGCGACTTTCCTCACTTTATATTGTGTACAGCTCTTTCGACCTCTTCCTGTAGGACTGGTAGGTCTGCAGATTTGCTGACTCTAGTCTGGTTGTTTTGAAAGATATTAATGTCTGTTTTCAGCTGGAATTTGTGCATGTCTTTGCAGCATTCGATCCATCAGTTAAGGACAGCATTGCTTTTTATGAGAAGGTGGCCATTGTTGTGCATGACTGAGGCCTTGCGTTGACCTGTCCTTGGTGAGGTTCCTTAATAGTTGATACACCTTTCTTCTGTCACCTGTGCCATCCTTCCTGTATGGTCTAGCAGTGGGTCTCAGTCCAGTTTTCCCTGGCTGCCTCCATCCCGATCTTGAAGGCACAGTTCACTTCTTTGTATTTGAAAGCTGCTTCTGGTTTGCTTTACGTTTCTCTCTTCAAGGCCCTTCTTTGATCACAGAGATCTAGGATGTCGTTAGTGACCTGTGGTTGTTTCTTTTTTCTTTGACGCCTTAGAACTTCCTGGGCTGTTAGCAGGAGCAAATCTTTGATGTTTCCAGCGAGGATGTCTACATCAGAGTCCACCAGTGCGGAAAATTTACGGTCTCATTGAAGACCTCTAAAACATTTAGTCCAAACCAAAGCGAATTCAGGGGTTGTTTGAGAAGTGCTTCGCTTTCATCTTCAACTTCAGGCTCGTCGAGACAAGACCATGGTCGCTGTCTGTGTCAGCGTCTGGATGCGTCCTCGTCTTGGCCTTGATGATGCTCTGGGTGTCCTGTTAACTCTTCTATGTCTAGTCTAGCACACTGACTTACTAGCTTAAATACTACACACTATCCTTATCTGACACACACTCGCCACTTAGTTGTTTACACAAAAGTCTCTCGCGACGGGGAGGGCCCTCTGGTGTTCCTGACATCTGAGAATCCGTTGATATCACTCTGCCTCTGTCACGAGCTCTGAGACTCTGGCACTACCGTGTACCACCACGTGTCTGTCCTATGGCCTCTAGGCCGGATTGCGGTCAGAGCTTAACCACGCCTAATAAAGCATCAACGCTTATCAACTAACTTATCAAGGCTAACTTGTGTTGTCCACCATTGCTAAAGAGTGGTCACGTCTTTAAATAACCACCTGTCTAACCTCCACTGATAGTTGAGCGTGGAGCTGGCTACTGCCCCTCGACTAATTCCCATCAGTCACTCCTCCATCTACCATCTCCACTACTTACTGTCCTATTCAACATTGCTTACGACCCTGACCGGTTTACACCGCCGGTACACCTTCGTGAGAAATCTGACCATTTCTTCAATGGACAGAGGACCGGGCCGTTGTTCAGCTAGGCGGTCTATCGTATCATATGCGTGTCCGTTTGGCGCGTGTCCGCTCGACTTGTGAGGAAGCCAGAATGAGGTACCAACTATATAGCCCTATACTACCTATATATGATACACCTATCCTATCTTCTCCGAGTGAACCATAGCCGCTGAATCCGTTTTAGCATCACAATTTCCTGTAAAGACTTATTCCCTCTATCTTTCCCAAAATTACCCACAAGGCAGTAGGGCCATTTTCGCTGAGCTAAGAATGTGGTTAAAAAAGGGGGAGGGGTAACAGTCTGTGTCAACCGCTTCCTGCCCAACATTCACAACAATGATTGATGTGCCCTTCATACCAGACGCGTTTAAGCACTTGTGCAATTTATCTACTTTATAAACTGTGCCTGAAAATCTAAACCTCAAAATTATCTTAGCATCATATTTCTTACCCTTCCCCCACCAAACACACACACAAAATACATACATGAAATCAGGTGGTATTAAATTCACAATTAAGAGGGAAGCACCAAAGCCTTGTTGGAGCCACAGTCCTTCATTTCGGAAATAAAGATTCGTGGCTCGAGCACTCTTCATGATAGTAAGGATGGTGTGCATAAGTTTGGGCAACTGAGTTAGAATCTCTCTCTGCCCTCCAAGTAGAGACGGTGACCTGATTAATCAAACGTAGACAACAAAGTAGGGGTTCCATGTGTCTACAGTCTTCTACATAGTCTACCTGTTCTTAAGTTGTTGTTTTACCCTAGACGTGGTGAACCACTTACCGTTCACTTTGTCTCGCACCAGCTTCGAAATCATTCGTGAATCACATAATACAAAGCTGATGGTAAAATAGTTCATTCATTCACTGACTTACACTATTGACGAATGAACAGAGGCAATGGTGGAACGACACACACACACAGGGAGCATCAGCAAGCGAGACAAAGCTGCTGGCGGACTGCAGACGACTGTTGAGCTAACCGCCATTCATGCAAGTCTCTGATACAGAAGTCTGCCACCACAGAGGACTGAGGGCCAGACACAGCAAGAAGGGAAGTACTGGAATATTTTAGCTGTCTTTGGTGCCAGCACCCCGAGATATGGTGGATTAATTAGTCCTGTGGATGCTGCAATGCCGTTTTTGCGGTTTGACCTGGCCCGTCTGGTGGAGGAGGGGGTAGGGTTGGTAGTTTACACCCAACCAGCAACTACAAGACTACATCACCTCCTGTAAACGGACGCCACGTGCAGAGAAAGAACAGCGTGCCCGAGACGAGAGCTGAACCCAGAACAGCCAACCCTCAATGTCTCTAGGGCCAGCCAGGGAGAACACACAAACGGCATTAGCGCACCTGTGTGCACCCTGTGTGCACGCGAGTGAGTGACCTTATGGCCTCACGACCTTACGCCCATGGGAATGCAGTAAGGTCACGCGGTTGACATTTGACAGTTGAGAGGAGGGAGGGGGACGCTTCGTGCTGCCGTTGACATGTCCCTTGTGCCCACGGCATGATCCTGTATTTCCTGTCTGCTGTTACTGGCAGAGCACGCTTTATCTTAATAGTTGTGTAAACACGACTAAAATGTATATTCTATCTCTTCATCTCGGAGTTTTTCTTGTCGCTTGTTTATTTACGTTCTTACTTGTTTGTTTTTTTAAGCCGGGGTAAGGTTTAGCATTCATCAGTGCACACATGTAATTTATCTTAATTCCTTAAATCTGTTTAGGGGCCTGTGTTTCCTTACCTCTAGAGGTTAGCTTTTATCACATTCTTTATCTCTCTCTCACACACACAACCTCATATACACATACATGCAACCATACGCACACAGGCCGGCTTCCAACACTACTTGCCGCCTTCAAACACTTATACAGGCCGCCCTCAAACACTATACAAGCCGCCCTCAAATACTATACCCGGCCGACTACACACCATTTTCTTGTGATCCACCCCGAGTTCACATGCCTTGACACGTTTGTCGCGGGGTGCTCAGGCGGACGCGCACACACACTGACTGCGTTGCTGGTGTTTGGCCAGCCTCATCCTGGCATCGACTACAGTTTTCCCACGTGTTGGGACTGACCTGTGTACGCATGCGCAAACAGCCCAACGCGGTTGCTGACAGTCAAACCTCGACAACAACCGAGTGTCTTCTCTGCTTATAATAGTCATTTTGCCAAAGCAAGACCTACCTGCACCCTAACCTTAACCAAACGCTAACGCTAAGCTAAACACGAGTGTCTTAGGCAAATTTGTGGAGCATCAAGTTAAAACACACACACACAGGAGCACACGCGCTTTCCATAGCAATCATAAGTAAAAGTAAAATTGTGATTGATAAAGATTTAAGAAAAAGTATTCCCCCTCAAAAAACTTGCAACCGTTCAAAACCGTTCACTTTACTCCTTTCGCCATAAAACAGTCACCAGTTTATCTTTTGAAGTATACTCTATGTTGATAAACGACGGTTTGTGCACGTGTGTCCAAACGTAAAGTGGGAAGGGGAATGTAGTGTATAGTGGGGAGGGGAATTTAGTGGCCACAAAAGTCCTCCACCATCATCATCACACTGGTGTGTTCTCAGACTCCCCCATCATTTCCATCGATCAATGGTGGGAACAGCCCCTTGCCTCTGAACAGCAAATAGCTCTTGACCTGATTTCCACAGGACTTATGAATGGCGCATGTGCACACACACACACACACGCACACGCACACACACAGACTGCAGCAGTGGAGCTGGCGTGAAGGGCGGGGCTGCAGGAGCGAGTGGTACGGCGGGACCGGAAATGGCTGGCTGGGCCCAGAGAGTATTCAAGATGGAGTTTTGGTGCTTGGGTTGACAAATAATCGTGTGATCATACAGCCTGAAAAATAGTTTCGAGATTTGTTCTCCCTTTGTGTGTGAGTGAGAGAGAGAGTGACCACAGTAAGACCAGAGATAAGACAGGACACTCGCCCAGACGGTCATCAGTAGCAGCTGTGTATGGAAGCAGGAGTTAGCACCACATCAACTACCATACAACACTCACATCCGCTCCACCAGACAGACCCTCACAATCAAGATTCGGATACATATTATCTACAATATGGTCACACATTGTCTACAAAACTGCCTGATCTGTCTTCTCGTCTGTGTTCTAATTTCGTGAGCTTGATTAAACAAATTTCATTTGTATCACAGTCTAAGGCACATCTGAATAATTATTACAGTAGTAATATTTACTATTTACATCACTTTTTAATAAAAACAATTTCAAACTTTTTAGGTAAGTAAACTATGTGTGTGTGTTGAACTTTGCAGAACATTTATGAAAATTTTGTTGTTTTTTCGGAGACTAGTGGTAAATAAAGTTAAAACACTTTGACTGAACAGCGCCCTCAGATTTATGACAGGAGCGAACACGTGGACACGCTACACAGGCTGGCGTTGGGGGTGGGTGTCCGGAAGGGGTGGAGGGAGGGGCTGAAGGAGTAAGCTGGCGTGGGGCCGGATGGAGGTGTGAGGAATTCCATGTACCTGACAGTAAAACACGCACTGGGAGGGTAGTGTCGGGGGCTCAGGCCCTCGCTTACTGGGGCAGGCTTCCGGTGCGAGGTAAACACCCTGAACCTACTGCACAAATTAACGGGCGTGAGGGGGAGCAGGGAGGGGAGCTGCACGTGTAGACAGCCTCTCTCCGCATTTTTCCATGGGAGACGAGCTGCCACAGAGATTCGCAACCCTCGTGTGTTCCTGAGATACAAGACTGAGTGTGCCACCATGTGTGTATCTACCCTAACCCTGACATGCTTGTTTGTATGTGTGTGTATCTACCCTAACCCTGACATGTTTGTGTGTGTGGCCTGGTCACCTTACTACGGTCACTTGTGTGCGGATACCAGACTTTGAACCTTAGAGCAGGAGTGTGTTGTTGCGGTGTTGTGAGATCTGAAAGGCTGATGTAGCCAAGGTCCTTTTCATGTCCAGTCTGTAATGTAATCGCTGATCCATGTTGAATTAGTACGGCACTGACACGTGACTGCTTACGTGGCGTCAGACAGGGTGCCGATACCCTCCCATCACTACCCTCCTCTCTTTCACAAAACATGTTCTGAGCGAGATCAACAGGCGCCTCCCGTCCTCAGGCCCTGCGGAACGGGGAACGTGCACGTAAAATAATGGCTGTCACAATGATATAGCATAAACCACTATATAACCTCCTCCTTACACGACTAACCTCTCCCAACGGCCTCAAACGACTTACCCTGATGTCACTCCTTAAACTCTCGACAGTAATTATATGTGTGTGACGTTTTCTGTTCTGGCCCAGGGTTCCAAGTTAGTGATAAAACACCTGCTTGTCGCTTGACAATGATCCAAGTAAACCACCCACTAGTTACTCGATCGTCACTTCTACGAACGTACTGGACAAACGTGACACCTGTTTACAGGTTGTGACATGAACTGTGGTGGCAGTCGCTGTTTTGTTCAGGTAAGGTTCACCCCACGGCCCACCCAACACACACTACTTCAGCCCTTCATGTCAATCACCACTGGGTGAAAGCATTTCTCTTTCATATCAACCAACCTGTTCTTATCTCGAGGGGTAGTGAGACTGCATGGTCGGGTGGATCGGGTAACGAAGCCGTGAGATACAGGCTTAATTAACACTCGTGTTGTGAGGCTCAAGTCTTCGTCTCAGATCGTGTCTCGGGACATACATCCTGGATGTGGCACCTGGCCTGATGTCGGGGGTTTATTCAGATACAATCGTTTTCTCTCCTAGTGAAGACCATTTTCCTGGCAAAGCACCAATCAAGTCCAAGCATGCCAGGTGCGCTGGTTGTGCCCGTTAGTTGACATGATAATAATAATGATAATAATGATAGACTTTGTAGAGCGCATTTCTCTAACAACAGGATACAGCAGGTCTTCAATCAAATGACACTGTCTAAAATAATAGCATAGCTTCAAGTGATTCTTAGAAAAACTTGGTTTTTATATTTGTTCTTTAATGGTTAGTTCCCTTATAAAGCTTTTCCTCGTAACAACGAAGCCTCTCATCCTTTTCAAAAAAAGAAAGAAACCAGAGCCATACAATTGAGCATCCTTTCGAAAATCATTATTAAAAATATTTTATAACAACCTTTGAGTATAACATAGTATTTACAGTAGTTACTATTTAGTTTTAGGTTTGTAAACATGATATATTATCTTCCATTTGAAGCGGTTCATAATAAGCCCGATTTATACAGCGCATTTCTTCTCTGTACAGTCGAGAATAAAAGTTACTAAATAAATAAAAACAATGAACTAAATGCACATTCAAAATGCTCACAGTCCTTTCAAACAGACTAAATATATCGATAAACAAATATAAATGCAAAGAGAGAGACTGTTGTCAACATGCATGCCATATCAAAAACATAATAACAAGGCTGGCTAGTTAGGAGAGGGGGAGCTACAGATTTGTGTTGAGTGACTCGAGCATAATGTGTCAACAGACACAACACTTAGTGTACACAGCGGTAGAACCTCTCTCTTCATATAAACTTGTGTGTAGGGGTGTGTGTGCGCGCGCGCCTATAAAGTAATGAGTAATGATACCGTCACCCATGTCATCATGTCCATTGAAATGATGCTATTGCTCAAGTCGTATGATTCGACAGTGGCGGACACGCACACCAGGTCACATGGCCACAATCATTGCGAGACACACACCCAACTTCCGTTTGAAAAATATCCCGCACTGCTATGGAAACGACCACTTCAGCAGCTTTCCTGTTTCCAGGAGCAGAGAAGCCGGCGCTGAGGGTGTCGTGATGTGCTTCCGGTCACCCGCCCTCTCCTCGTTGTCCTGCTTCGCTCTGCTTTCCTGAGAAGTGAGGCATGCTATATAGAACACTGACAGTCTTCACAATAACCTCAGCTGACCTCAACCCTTGTGCTTAATTGTCATGGAATATACTTCCGTAGTCATGGAAATCAACGTTGTACTGACTTCTGAACATCTCAACATCACAATTCACAGGGACACATGCTGGCATACACCACACCGTCCATGAGACCCATGATGATAAAATTCGCTCAGTGGGTAGATAATATTGACATATGAACCAAGAGAAGAGACCAATTGAGGTCACAGGGGGTCACCGATGTAGGAGACCTAACTGACAGGAAGTGTGAAGCGCTCAGGACATACAGAGATGCGTGCATGCTTGCCACAGGGAAAATAAACTTGTTATATGTTCCATAACATCGAAAAGTAACAGGACAGAAATGATGCAATATCGTGATGTACAGAACAAACAGCTGCAACATCAGCAACAAGAAAAGGCACACACACACACAAACAGAAAAATAGGAGGGGGTAGGCAAAGAGCTTGAGCAAGGACCACAAAACTTTAATTTCTATGACATTCAAGTCTTATTAATCCGCGTTGGACAGACTCTGCTTATAATTTGTTAATTTCTGTCAGGTTATGTCACAATACCAGTCAACGACATCTTGTGCTCATGGCAATCATGAGACTGTGGGACAGGGGCGGGCAGGGGCAGCCAGGAACAGTAGGGCAGGGACAGTAGGGCAGCCATAGACTGTGGGGCAGGGGCAGCCAGAGATATGGAGACATAACCCTGCTACGAGCGAAGGTATACAGAACGAACGTGGAAGTTTAATAAAGATAAAGTAATTTGATAAAACAGAGTATCGGATTGCGTGCTGTGTGATAATCCTCACGCAATTCTTACGCCACGTGGCGGCCCCTGGTGGGATGCACACTAGGTGGATGCTCCCTCTCGACTCCGTGAGATCATCTTTGTCTCTCGTCTCTGAGTGTTCACACTTCATCCCTCCGACTCCCTTCTTCTGTTTCGTCCAGCGCTCAATGATGTCGATCGAGCAGATATTTTAAATGAAATTTTGTGTGACGTCAACACCTGGGTGCTGCTCGTGTTTTTTAAGGGTGGGTCTGGAATTTCAGACAAGTCTCATCAGTTTCATGTGGCTGTCGCGACATCACAATAGGCACCGCGATTGGCCAGAGACTGAATTAGTCTGACAGGACATTGATTGCTTCCTTCTTCTCTTCTCAGCCCGTGTGCCACCAAACTACAGGGTGCGTTTGTAACGTGCTGCATGAGCATCATCCACCCCATTAACCCTTTCTTCTTAAAAAAATTAATAAAAGGAGGCTGCTTTGCTCATCAGTTGGATCTGACTGTCGGAGCATTTCTATTCGACTGTTGCATTCCTATTGCCCACCTGCAGCTAATGAAAAGCAGCTTTTAGACCAACAACACTTCCATTCTAATCAGCTTGCGTTAAGACAACTTTGATGGCAGTCAGATTGCAGAAGAGGAATAATAATTATTATTAATAATAACTCATGAGACATCTGAGCAGCTGATCCAGTGTACTAATGTCGAGAAGAAACTGGAAGCAATATCTACATCCAGTTTAGACATCAGGATGGTCATTGCCTTTCTTGTTGACATGGTATAAAACTCTACCAACCAGCCAACCAACCAACCAGCGATGGGCGTGTTAGTGTGTTAGTGCGGGAGAGCACTGCATCACGGGAGCTGGAAACTAAATGTTTTCTTTTAATCCAACCCTAACCGGACTTGATGATTTGTGCTTAGTCACTACATATAAATTTGATTAGCTGTCACTCGTGTTGATTGTTGTGTGACTATCTCTCTCCTGAACCGATGTGAGTGGCTAATTCGTCACCTGCTGTCTCACTGGTGTCGCCTCGTGACGTCACACTGGTCACTGCCGACAGCCACAGCAAGTAAACAAAAACAAAACTGTAAGCTAAGGTGGCGCCGTTACTAAGCCTGTACTTGTGTTCTCGAAAATCAAACTTCCGAGAACTGTCTCCTGCTGAATACATTCCAAATACGATTTTCTAGTCTAGTGTCACCTTCCTACATCTACATGATCTACAAATTCCTCGGCTCACGGACTTCAAGCTGATCGAATCAGTTTCGATTCATAATCTCTGTGTTGTACCAATAATCCATCGTATGTGTGCGTGTGTGCGTTGTTGTTGGACCAATAATCCATCGTGTGTGTGCGTGTGTGTGTTGTTGGACCTGTAATCCATCGTGTGTGTGTGTAAACGTGTGCTGCATTAAAGACCGAAATAAAGCTACAAGGAAGTGAAACTGAAGTAGAGGCATTTTTCTTTTTTTTTTTTTCTTCTTTTTGCGAGCGGGCACGGAATGAAAGGCCCGACTTCAGGTAGGCGAAGGTGGACAAAGAAGACAGTGTGGGCTGCGTGGTGTGGATTGTGTCTTTATCCCCCTCCTGCCAACTCGCCAAGCGTGTCAGGTGTCACATCTAGTATGCCCGATCCTTTATTAGCCACTAGGGGCTGGAGTGGGGTAGGGGAGCAATGGTGCCACGTGGAGGTATGGTCTGAAGAAGCTGGTCAGGCGCCACAGACTCTGGCAAGTACCTCCAGGGCCGCGCGCACGGGTGCTGGTACCACCCGATGGTCGTCGTGGCTGAGGATCAGGATTGTCGTGTAGGACAAACACATTGACAAACACGTCAATCCTCGGGTGTAGCGACACGGAATAGGATGTGCTGGTCCCTCCAAGGTCCGCCCACAGCCTCGCTCTCAACACGACGTCACGTGGATACGTTGGACGAGCAGACATTTGTCAGTGTCATACCTGCTGCCACAACTCCTAAAATGGTGGGTGAGGGTGCAAACTGTTGATGGGTAGGCGACTCCACTAGACCCACGTGAGTGTGTGAAGGGGGGGGGGGTGTAAAAATGAGGGAGAGGGCATCGCGTGGGCGTGACGTCACTACGAGCGCACCGCTTGTTTTTCAAAAACAGAAATGTAGGTAGGTATGAAGATGAGGCTTGACGCAGGGTAAAGGTTACACGGAACTAGACATATCATGGATACACGCTAGTAGCGGCTGTTTACTATGAAACCTTCGTAGAGGAAATCAAAAGTCGGAACCACTTCCTAGTAGTTACAACACATGAACAGAAAGCTGCGTCAGTAGACGACTTCAGCTCATACGACACCAGCAAGACCCAGTGAACAAGGTGAGAGGGCAAAGAGCTCCCGCGGGAAGGTGTGACGTCGAGGTCAAATAAAATTACAGGTGCGCAATACGACTGCCTGCTAAACTGCATTCACGTCTGCCTGACTCACCGAATGGCGTCTGCCTTGGTGAGTTTTACATTATTCAAGAAGTGTGTTCAGTTGGCGGGGACACCAGCCAGCACTCTGGAGGTTGAGATCAGTGGATACTCATCAGTTCACACGAACTCACCAAACGTGGCTAAAAGACTTTCCTGTGTGCGACATCAGTATACTGAGTGGAGTGACAGGTGACTGATGCACACAGACATCATAATGAAGTGCCACTATTCTCCCTGACCAGTCTTCCTGCTCTCCACTCGGACTTCGCGACAAGATATTGTATACCTCCCGACATCATACCTCCCGCACAGTCGCTGTCCTCTTGCATCATCAGTAATAACCGTGTAACTTCTAATGAAATGTTGTCGATAGGATTTATGGAGTAGAACCTATCGCTTCTCTGTGTATTCTTGGTTGTTCCACTCCAGTGGGTAAAACATTTTTGGTCTGTGTTCGTCAGGAATAATCTCTCTTCCCTTTCTTTCCTGGCTTATTCCCCAACCCCGATCCCACCCCGCTCTTTTTTCGTCCTTGGGTTCGAATTACCACTCTACCTTCACAATCTCTATTCTAGCTTTGACTAGCTTTGGCAAGGTTGGGTGATCATACGACACCCTCGTCCTCATTACCAGCGGTGGATGTGCCCCCAGCCCCCAGTCTATCTTCACACAAGCTCACCGCGCCAAGTCATCTGTTCACGCCGCCCCTGTGTTGAGTCGCTAGGTCTGTGGTCTCTGGGTATCGAGCAGCTTGTTTACGGGTATCACATGACGATGGAGTGTCTTCGCTTGGGACCTTGCACTTGGCAAGAGTATTAGTCTTTTATCTGTCAGTCAGTCACTCGATCCATGCGTGTACGTGTGTGTTTGTGTGTCCAGCATGTCTCGCCATAAACTGTATTTCAGAATATCTCCGACATCAGGCTGACCTCTACTCCAGTCGAGATAACAGCAGCGATAACACGTCAAAAAGCAAAATGATTCGCAGTGTGGGTGCCCATCCTAGTTCCTTTCACCCACCCAGTAAACGAATTATACTTTCAGTTCTCACCCAACTACCTGGCGGATCACCCCTCCTCCCCCCACCACACACATACAAACCCCAAGCCGGTAATAAGGCGAGAGAGGGGGACACACCTGTGTAGTCTTGTTGTTACCTGACGTGTTGCCAAGCACAAAATGCTGGTCATGGCTGTTTCAATGTCACACCCTTCAACGACTTGCTGACACCGTGACGTAGGCCCTCACACCTGACACAGGTAATGACCGACATTACCGCTGTTACCTCCCCTTGCGCTACCCCGCCGTTCTATATTTAGAACATTACTTCAGGCCTTTCAAAGGACGACATTATCCATCGGAGAATTTATGATCCGGACATGAGTATTGCGACAGGCATGGTTGTGACACTTCTAACAGATCCCAGAAACTCTGGACATTCTTGGTACACACGTGGAGACGAATGCTCAGCCATACGAGCGAGTGTTCACACAGACTGAAGCGGTGTCTACTCTAATGTGGCTCTAATTATAGACAATCAAAATTAAAGACTTGAGGAGGAAAGCATGAGTTAACTGACCATCAACCACCCAGCTTTGTACCGTCGCAAAAGTTGAGACTCGTACACAATGACGAGCGCAGGGATGAACAGTTGCCACACTCGCCTGCTGCCGAGTGTTTCTGACAATCCCCTCGACCACCTCACCCACCACTGCCACAATGGCTGACATCGGAGCTCGAGAAACCGATATCAGGGAATAATCTTGTTCCTGATACCAGAGACTAAGTGGACATGACATGGTGAATAGTGTTCAGCCTGCCATGAGACAAGTGTTCTTCCTGAAAGACAATGGCGTCCTGGGAGACGGAGAATGCGCTGTCTGACATTAAAGAACCGTGTTTAACCACACATCAGAGAAAAGTCTTCTACCGCTTCTCTATTTCCTATTGTTGTTTCCCTATGTGTATATATTTCTTGTGGGTTTTTTTTCTTTAATTGTCTTGTCACACTACTTTGAACAGGGGCAACAGGTGAAAGAAGCTGAGGTGGGGTAGGGGTTGAGAGTACAGGATAAATAACTCCGTGTTCTACTGCCGTCTGGAATTTAGAATATTATTATAAAATCAGTCAGTAAGGCACCGTGAGGTTGTGCGAGGTGTGCAACCCGTGTTCAACCCTGACCTTCTCTACGAGGACGGGTGCACGCACGATGATTGTGGCGACAGTACGAGGACGAGTTGACAGTTATCTGCTCGCGACGTTTAGCGGAACGCGACTACGTGACGACACGCAGGTCCCTGGGAAACTTCGAGAAGGTCACGACCGTCAGTGAGTAGTCTACAGTGACAGGAACCGGTGGGAAGGGAGTGGCAAGGGGGCCGGCCGTCCCCTCAAAAAAAATATCGTTGACTGTCAGAATGGGGTATCCCCCCTACACACACACCTCCCAAAGCCGAGCTTCTCCCTACACCATTGAAACAAAGTCACAAACATTCTGAAACAAACAAAAGCTTTAAAGCAGTTTGTGTAAGTATCCTATGTCTGTATGTCGGAGTCTGTACCCGTGAAGACTGAACGCTGATCATTACATTGACCATCGTACCCACTTCCACATAGACCTCTAATTGTGTTTGGTCAGCAACTGTATAGACTAGTAGACATTCATGTGTGACCTCTGACCTAGACTAGTCAACACTGTGCATTGGCAGAATGATTAATGTTGTATTAAAGACAAGGCATTGAGCCACAGTCGCGGGAATTCATTTCAGGGTGTTTTGGGTCCGCTGTGCAGATTTACATCTCATTGTCACGAGTGACATGGGCGAGGGACACACACCAGGGACTTTGTCTCGAAGACAAGCCTTCCTTCTGTACAGAACAAGCTTGCATTTGATGTCCTGCGCCTCCGCCCGCCAACGATCTGACTGGGAGGATGACAGTTAATGTTCCAAACACATTCTTCCTCCTCGCGATGGGCAGGAGTGAGAAAAATCTTAGTCTGCTACTCACTCAGCTTTGAACGGAAATAAATTAAATCAAATTTTAATCAACTTATTTTTAACTACGTGGCTTACCAGCTTACAGTCTACTGATGAGTCTGAGCCAGCATCAACAAACAAACGCAAGGTGGAAACACTTTCCCATTAAACCAACCAACCAGCCAGCCAGCCAACCAACCAACCTACCAACCAAATAAGCCGGATAAATTATTAAAAATGGCTATAAACTAGATAAGCAATACATTGTATATGAAAGCTCCCAGGCGAATGTATTTTATATGGCAATTCTTAGATATTTAATCATTTATCCTTCCCCTGCCGGACTAGTTCATGTTATCGATGATAGTTTGTTGTCGCTTTTCACCTGGTAGTCCACTTTGTGTTGTGATTTAATACAAATATTAAAGTATAGTACAAGCTGTGACGGCGGTGCCATGTGTGACGTCAGCAAGGGAGAGGAAGTGTCAGCCATTGTAAGGATTTGAACTCAAGTGATCGGTGGTGTGTCGTTAGTTGGATTAGTAATATATATATATTAGTGATAGCAATCAAGATGGCTATAAGCAATATCTAGTCATATCATTGCATCATCTGACTCTGGAATCGAGCAGACGTCATCGGAGGACGAGACTTCGTTGAAGCAAACGAAAGAGTCCCT
This sequence comes from Pomacea canaliculata, assembly GCF_003073045.1. Taxonomy (NCBI): domain Eukaryota; kingdom Metazoa; phylum Mollusca; class Gastropoda; order Architaenioglossa; family Ampullariidae; genus Pomacea; species Pomacea canaliculata. The sequence continues at coordinate 17,085,600 of NC_037598.1, forward strand.
GTAATTTCTGTTATTAAACATAACATCCTATAAAACATTTAACTTTTTCCACATCAACAGACACGAAAATAGACGAGATTCAAACTGCTCCTACTCTTTACGAGATTCTAAGCAGTTTTATTTTGCCTTTACAATCTTTTTAAAGGAGTGAGTTTGCCGTTGACAGGATCACACAGGCTAGATATGTATAAATAATTCTCTTAAGGATTTGTATTTTGTGATGTAACATCTAAATGTACAGGGTTAGAAGAGGTACAAAGTCGTGGTCCTGAACACTTCAATACAGAGTGTGTCACAGTTTGTCACAGCTCACAGTGTGTGAGAGTGAGACACAGCTGACAGTGTGTGAGAGTGAGACACAGCTCACAGTGTGTCAGCGAAACTCACTTCGTGTGGTACTCAGCTCATGTATTTAAATAAATGTCACCTGTCTTTTGTTATGAACCACTCATGAAACAGCTTGTATAAATAAAAGTCGCCACACTCGTGAACATAACACAATAAAACTGCGGAGACAAAACATAAATGTAGCCCATAAATATCGCCCATAAACAGCGCTCACACGTCATATGCCCAGTATATTTCTCAACGACTGCTATGAAAAAACGATAAACTCAAAAAGCTGAGACCATTAGTTCGCACCCCCACTACCACGTGTACACATAACAAAGGTACCTATATATACATACACCACCATGACCAATCTTCTCTTTCAAACCACTCATACAAATCGCTTTAACCGTCGAATGTATCTTCACATTACTTTTGTCGGATTCCCAGACTAAATGTTTGGGTGTAACTCGAGTTTTGTTTTGACTGTTACACGTTATTTCCCAGTTCCTGCTGTCATCCTCCTACTTAGCCCTATTTTAAAGGACGAATAAAATCCTCTGAGGTCAGCTCTAGTCAGTCAGGTCTCAGAATAGCTCGAGATAGCTCTCAGTAGGTGGCGCCACTCGACACTTGTTTGTACACAAAGGTTTTAGTAAGAGCTGTTGATATCGGAGTAGTCAGTCAGTGTTATCTTGTGCGTTTTGTCAGGTGAGTCCTGTCATTGCCATTGCTACACCTGGCGTGGGCTCGTTGCCGGACAAGAAGTTAAGATGTTGCGCAACACACGAACCCTCAATCTTACCTAATCTCCTAGAGGTTGGTGGGGATGTGGGGTGGGTAGAGGGTGTAGTGAAGACGTAGTATGCCGTGACGATGTTTCTGTTGTAGCAGTTGTAGCAGTTAATGACGTCGGCACCATGAACAGGTCATCGCGGGGCCCTATAGTCCTCCGTGTGGACAACAAGCGGCTCGCAATGTTTGGTTCCATCGTTGTCCTCACCTGAGTATGGGGAGACTATTCACTCACATTAACGACCCACAAGACTGAGAATTCAAACAGAAACGTCTTGTCATGGAGCTCAAGCAGCGACAGAAGACACCACAACAGGATGTGGGGTCATTAAAGGCGAGGTCGACTCGGTGGTGAGGTTAATCTCTAAACTGCTGGCAGGTTAATAGGACAAAGATCTGTCGTTAGTCTGTCACACACGTGCGCTGTCTGTCAGTTGAGTCTTTTTAAAGAGCAGAGAGATAAACTTCCATTCAAACATTCCGGTCACGACAGCTTAGAATATAATAGAATGAAGCTATGAATGATTTTTATAAACATCGGAAACCGGAATAGTGCTAATTAAGTGAGAAACTAATCATTTATTTCTCCTGTATTGCTCTCGTGCTCTGTAATTGTAACTAAATATATTCTTGAAACGTATTTCACCGTTGCTACAGCCTTATGACAAGCCTTGAGCATCCCTTTCAATAACAGGCAGCTTACTGTTTATTTGTTGTTGTACTTTCTGTCTCTGTCTCACACACACATGAACTTTTATTCCTCTCTCTCTCTCATACACACACTTCTTTCCGTCTCCATCACACACACACACACTTTTATTCCTCTCTCTCATACACACACTACTTTCCGTCTCCATCACACACACACACGCACTTTATTCCTCTCTCTCATTCGCACTCCACTATCTCTCTCTCAGCCTCCCCCTCCCCATTTCAAGCCCCACAGACGGAAGTTGAACGCGTGCCTAACTGTATCTGCAGAAGATCGTGAGAAAAACATGGCGGCAAAGATAAGGTCAGCGAAATGTAAATATTGTATTGCGTGCTTCCGCCCATTCTTTGTCCAGACACTCGTCACGGAAGTCATCAGCGAGGACGGCAGCCGACGCCCGCACTACTGCACTTACACACTCTCTTTCTCCTTCTTTGTTTCTTCTCTTTGTACATGTATCTACTGTTTGTTACAACTCTTATTTCAAGTATATGTCGCCAGACCACACACCGGAAAGAAAATGTTTCTTTGACAGAAATAGCTGAACAGAAAAGAAAACACTGGTACAGTATGGGTGACCGGAAGTAAACAACAACGCTACTGCAATTACTCAGCATTGAAATAAAGATATGAAATGTAGTATTTACTGTCTTTGACTGAAATGAGATATTTCACTCCTGTTTGAGAGATTACTTGCAGGTCCATACCGACTATAGCTACCCACATCCAAATCATACAGATAGAAAGACACGAAATAACAAACACAATATAATCAAAATCATATAGATAAAATCACAAACATAAAGATAATCAGTAGACTCAGCAAAAGAAGATATCAGTAACCCAGTTGATATTATCATTATTATCATTACAAGGAGTACATCAGTAACCGGCCAGTTGATGATATGTAAGCACTCCCTCATTACAAGGAGTACATCAGTAACCCAGTTGATATTATCATTGCAAAGAGTACATCAGTAACCCAGTTGATATTATCATTATTATCATTACAAGGAGTACATCAGTAACCGGCCAGTTGATGATATGTAAGCACTCCCTCATTACAAGGAGTACATCAGTAACCCAGTTGATATTATCATTACAAGGAGTACACCAGTAACCCAGTTGATATTATCATTGCAAAGAGTACATCAGTAACCCAGTTGATATTATCATTATTATCATTACAAGGAGTACATCAGTAATCCAGTTGATATTATCATTGCAAGGAGTACATCAGTAACCAGTTGATATTATCATTGCAAGGAGTACATCAGTAACCCAGTTGATATTATCATTGCAAGGAGTACATCAGTAACCCAGTTGATATTATCATTACAAGGAGTACATTAGTAACCCAGTTGATATTATCATTACAAGGAGTACATCAGTAACCCAGTTGATGTGTAAACACTCCCTCATCACAAGTATTTCACTAACGCAGTTCACTGAATTCTCAACTACGACGTGGTCAGCGCCTCTTCCTGTAGGATGGGCTTTTGTTTACTGGGACAGTGCGTGGCGAGGTATAGGTGTCAGCTGGTGTCACGAAGTGTCACACGAACGGGACGACAACGTTGTCAGGACGTGGTGTAGCCGGACGGAAGAGCGAACGCCTCGCACATCCTCGTGGTGATCGCGCCGCCAACACCTCGCCGTCAGTGCGCCCCCTGGTGTGCTCATCGTCTGTGTACATCATTGGCGTCACGCCCCACCACTGTTGTTGCCGTGTAGCAGACGACACAATGACGACGACTCTGCTGATGTCAGTACCTGACAATATCACCTTCTTGTGCAATGTGTGAGAGACAGGCTGACGTAGACGACGACAAGCATTAGAAATTAGATTATTACTTTGAGGTTTTTTTTTTTTTTTTTTTTTTTTTTTTTTTTGGGGGGGGGGGGGAGCTGGGGATGAGGTGGCGTTAGATAAAGGGAGTTGACGAAGTTGACATCAGATTATCTAAACAGCAGGACCTCTGATACAATCACCGACCTCTTATATAGTGAGTTTAACCTCCCCCCAACACACACACGCTCTGGCTCTCTGTCACTCACACTCTCACAGGCTCGTTGTCCTCACAGTCCACTGTCACGTCCTCACGGTGAAGACAGACAACTGACAACATTGTAGTATAACTCACATTGAGTATAACCACGTACGTGTATAGGTGGACTGCTGTCTGTCTGCCAAGACCAGTTGTTAGCCTCTTGCGAAGTGATCCGCTGTTAGTCTCAACGGCGAGCCTACAAAGAATGTGATTAAACCGGAAGCTTTGTAGTCTCATGTCCTCGTTTTAGTAGTTAACTGGAAAAAAAATCGTCTGCCAGCAAGTCCAGTAATACAAGTTCGTGGTACAACTGAACTGTACAACTGAAAGTGACACTGTAATATAACTGAGTGAAGTTGACATGACAGTATCACTAAAACTGACATTGTAGTATAACTGACGTTGACATGACAGTATCACTAAAACTGACATTGTAGTATAACTGACGTTGACATGACAGTATCACTGAAAGTGCCATTGGAGTAAAACTATAAGTGGTCCTAACGATGTTTATCTGTCACACAGACCCTCAGAGACCCTAACCTGTACCCGAGATGTTCTGAGAGCTTGTAGCACTGACAGCTCCAGTGACGGTCACTGTCGCATTCGTCGATGGAGTGACTTTTGTAACGGTCTACCTAGTGATCATAGTTCTCGACTGTTGATGTAATCGCTTTGCCACTCATCGTGAGAGCCAGAATCGACAGTCTTGTGTCGGAAAATGTCCATCTGTCCATTTGGTGACATGTTTTGCTGTGTGCCTGTATATGTTTGTATGAATGTTGTATGTCTTCTCGGTGTATCAGCCTTTCTTTTGCAAAGCGCATTTGGCCTTCTGCTAAAAAGGAAATGCGCGACATGTATTATTGTTTACGTCGGTTGAGACATTGTTGTCCACCAGATGTCAGTTCCAAGACAATGATCCCCCTCCCTCATCCTCCCAAAGTGCGCATGCGCCGTCGTGTATCGACCAGGAAGCAACGGTCTGTACCTCCATCCTCCCCAGGGGAGGTGCGGGGAGATGGGGACTGTGCGAAGCTGTCTTGTCGGGGAGAAGTGTAAACAGTGTGGGCGAGAGATCTGACAGCCTCTTTTTTCCCCACCAGTCAATGCCCGCTGCTCCAGAATGCAGAATTCGGTCATACTACGTCACAGGAAGGGACTACATTTTACTCCGCACGAGTCTGTTTACATTCAGTGCGATGACGTGTGTGGGAAAGAGGGCTGCTGACTGCTGCTGACGGCGCCCATTCACACTGCAAACGAAATTTCTCGTTCTTCTTCCCTCACCCCTCTATCTCTCTCGAATCTTCATTATTATCTTCGCTTATCTCTAGTCAGTGTCTGCGAAGTGCCCTCGGCAGACAGTAGATGTGACTTGCAATGGAGGTTAGCATGTCTGGCACCATCCTGTCGAGAAGAGTGGGGATAGTTGGGCAGGATGGACAAGGAGAAGATAAAATCACGTGACTGTTTTCGCCATCACCAAGACCCTGACACCGATTCCAGCCGCTGACCGACTGATCGACGTAGGGGCGGGTCGATGGGTGCACCGGCCATCGATTCCTCCGCCTCCAAAGCCGAGAATATGGAATGAGTCTCGTGTGGTGTTGTCTGTGTGCCGTGAAGATCACCAAGACACGTGTATGTGTGTGTAGGGGGAGGGGCTAGGACTATGACAACATGGATGACACCAAGTGTACGCCAGCAAAAGTACTTCTGTCTTCAGGCTTCTGATGGGTGCTTGGGTTAGCGGACAGCCGAGTAGTTAGGTACTAGCGTCCTAACCGAGAAGGGCTTCGGTTCGATACCCGTTTGGCGCAGACAACTCTCCGCAGTCGACCCAACTGTCGGGAATGGGTAGTTGGGAAAGGTAAGGCAAGGAGAGGGAGAGGAGATGAACTCTACCCTCCCATAAAGCTGGCCTGAGAAAAGAGGTTTTGAACACCTCACTCCCCAGCGACCTGAAAAAGCGAAACGACTTCATTACGGCTGTTGTGCTACTCACTAAATCATGAACAGTCATGTCCGTATAATTGTGGCTTGTTGACAGTAAGATTAGCAATAATTTATGTTAAGATATATATTGATTTATTACACATGTTACATTAATTTTTGAGACTGTACTAATTCATTTCAAAATATCCACTACTTGCTTATGAGATGTGTCCTCATTCATGTTAAAATACGCCATCATTATAAAAGGTTTTTTTTAAAAAAAGTCCACATTTTCAGTTTGTTTTCTTAATCGATGAGCAGTTTCCGGCTTAGTTTCTCGTTTGGCTGAAAACAGAAATGACGGGAAACGCGTTTTTTGTTTTTGTTTGTTTCTTTTTTGTTTTAGTTTTTTGCTTGTTTGTTTGTTTGTTTGTTTTTTGTTTGTTTGTTTTTTTGGTGGGGTGGATGTCCCAATGAGATTCCAGTCCTCTAGCTAGTCAGTGATGTATCATTATCGAGTATCATGAGTATTCTGACAGATAGAAACAGGATCCAGTGGAGTGACAGATGCCATGGCTGCCTGTTGGTCAGATGAGCCACTCCCACCTCGTGCTGGGTAGTGAATGTTAGCACTTTTCCAGTTCCTCACGCTATAGTCATCAGTCCACCCGTAAACCGTCTATCTACCGTCCACACCACCCGATTTTCTTCAGTTCCGGACTTTTGAACAAATCCAGGGTGGAACTGCACGACTACGGGAACGCCACAAGGCCTTCACGTGCGGGTCACGTGTCTGTCTTGTAGTCAGAAACAAGTTGGTGCAGCAGTACTGTCAACAAATAAAACACAAGCCGTGGCGGGGCATGGGTGGGTGGGACTGCAGCACTGTCCCTATAGGTCCTCCTGGAGACAAGCTGATCAAGGTGGCGCCACTGAATCGTTTGCTGGCTTGTCACCCTCGTCAAGCATCTTTATCCCAAGACATTTAGTAAGCTCTCTCCCTCTTGCTTACACCAAGATACTTTCCGTAACATCTCTCTCTTGCTTACTCTAAGATACTTTCCATGATCTCTCTCTTGATTACACTATGAACGTCAGCACTGACCATCAGATGCTCCCCACCCTCGACTAATGTGGCCGCTAGAATCAGGAGGGGGGACTAGCGAAAGGAAGGAGAGGTGATGGGAGGGCAAAGCAGTGGAATGGCAGGCGGCAGGCGGAGGGCGGTGGGCGGTGGGCGGTGGGCGGCAGGCTCTAAGCTGCTTCATTGACTGTTGCGGGGGAGGAGACGAGCGGCAGGTAAGAATGACGTCAACGGGAGGCTGGTTGCTAAGCGACGAGGCTGCGGTGGCGGTGCTGTCTGTGTAGTGCCGTACATCAGTGAGGCTGGACGGAAGACAGAGTGGGGTAGTTTAGAGAATGAAATAAAAAAAAAACGTTTTCAAGATCTACACAAAGCCGGAAGTCAGCGCGATTCACACAGAGCATGGTCACCAGCTTTGTAAGGAGCCAGCGTGTGTATTCTCTCATCGCCTGACAAGCAGGAGGAGCAGACAACAGCTCACACAACACCGACGGCTGCAGCACATTTATCTACAGACACCTACATCTTTATCTACATCCACATCTTCATCTTCATCTATAAGTGGGTGTCACCTCGCTACAGTGTGGTGCTGTTTGACCGGACCACCATCACCAGACAAAATGTAGATGATCACCCTCAAGGCTGTTGTATGTGGCGGCACGCATCCCAGGCGAGTGGCAAGTAGGGGATCTCCTTCTGGAACAAGGAAATTAGAGCCAGACCCTACTGAATCCCCACACGACAACTCTCATCCTACTGCACGACATTTCTGGCCCCGAAACGAGTCCCACAAGTCCCCTCTGTGTGAATGGGACTGAGAGAGACACTGATGTCCTTTTGCACAACTTGTACGAGGGAGAGGTTTTCTTTAAACATTTTATGCACACACACACACGCGTACACACTCCTACGTACATGCAGACACACACATTTGTGGAGAAGGACTTCAAGTGCACTGAGGGCTGAATGAGGGAGTGGAGGGCGCTCTGTATGTAAAGACGCAGGGTTTCCACGTAACTCGACTTGGTGCTGGCGGTTCGAACTTCCGCAATAAGAGATAAAGATCAATAGGCAGCCTCTCCATCACTACCTTCAATACGAGCTTGGAGGACAAGACATGGCGCAGTCTTGTCGACAGTTTACTCCGGCGCCCACATCCTTCGTTCGACTGCCGTCAGTTCTACCAGAAGCCAGAACTGTTTTCACAGAAGCGATGTTCTAGGGCCTGTCTCTTTACTGGGTGGGGTGGGGTGTTGTGGGTGGGGTGTTGTGGGGTGGGGTGGGGTGGGGGTGGGGGGTGGCTATCAGCGAGGCTACGGTCAGCAAGTAGAGGCGTCAACACGACGTCAGACCATGCAGACGCCAGCGACTTCAGTTACAGGCTCAGTGTTGTCTTGATGGTCGTCGCATGTCTCTTGTGTGGGTTAGTGATCAACACATTGTGCGTTTACAGTACAGATATGTACAGACGTGTACTACTGCGGAAGTAGACTGTCAACGGTTGTACTATGTCTACAACGGTCTGACCAAGCTTAAAGACCAAATCCAACGCAAAAGCATGTCGCCCTATGAACTCCATTCTCAGCGCTAATTAACGCTCCAATTCAATTAAAGCCACCATATTAGAACTCGTAAGGTGATTGTGTCTCAGTATTTTGAATGTTATAATACTCGTACACTATCCACATTGCATGTTTGAGTACTGAAATTCTTCCCCTGCGGAGAAAGACTATAGCAAGATGACTAGTCTACAACAATAGACTATGACAACTATTGACAGTTATGCTGGTTGGTGTAAGGAGTAATGCTCGTGGAACTGAAGTGTTTTCAGTGCATGTTTAAAGGATTTGATGGGAGGTAGATGGCAGATATGAAAGGTATTTTGCAGCGCAGTAGCTAAAACTGCGGTGACCATATTGACTTGTTTGGGTGCCAGGGATAGTGAGGGTAGGGTTATCAGACGAAGAGCAGAGTAGTCTGGGTGAGATGTGTAGTAAACCTTGGGTGTTCTATCTCCGTGTCATATCAGTGCTTGTTTATGGTATTACTGTAGAGTGATCATTTGTTGTTCTATCTCCATGTTCTATCAGTGCTTGTTTATCGTATTACCGTAGAGTGAATATTTATTGTTCTATCTCCATGTTTTGTCAATGCCTCGTTACCGTAGTGTGGTATCACCTTTACACGTCACTGGTCAAGACAAACAAACACACACACACACACGAAAGAGAGGTATAGACAATCCTCCTGTTTAAGCCTTGAAATATTTGCTGAGATTTCGGCAGCGGGAAAGCTTTAGACATACAACAGGGCATGCGTGTCTATAGTTCATCCATCTCTCTCTCTCTGCAGGATGTACGCGCGCGTGCTACTCTCCATGTGCACACGTGTCTCTAAGCGGCGGACAGCATCAAAGAGACTGATGCAGGAAGCGAGGCATTTCAGTGGCCATGTTCCTCCCGATGACCTGCTAGAGTCCCCCCAGTGAAGCCAGTACCACGGAAGCTATTTTTGGCAGCGCCAGCAGGGCACTTTCAAGTTCTCGTTTCCTCCTGGCATCTGCACTCAGGGCGTCAAAGAGTCTGCAGCAGTCGACACCCTGAAGAGTGCCTCTTGTCTCTCCTCTTGTCTGGGCTGTCCTCTTCCTCCTCACTTCCTCCTCGTTGCTCCAAGAGCGAGGCCGGGCCCACAGGTCCTCAAGACGAATTGCAGCGCCACACCGCGGTGGTAAGAACTAAACTCCTGCCCGACAACTCTGGGCCACGACCTTTCATTCATTTCTTTTTGCTCGCACGATCACCACAACAAGATTGAGTAAGGTTGTTCTTGTGGTCCACGTGATCTCACGTCTCATGGAGTCTTCGTGTCTGTTGTGTGCGTGTGGAGCAGAAGACCGGATGACGAGGCAGAAACAGAACGAGCGTGACATAGAGGGTCATCGATTTGTCTTCGTCATGTCATCAAACGACAGTTTCATTGATTCAACACTCTATGTCTTCTTTTTAATTCACTTCTCCTGTAGTGCCCTCTCTTCAATTCTTCTTTTATCATGTGTGTGTGTGAACACTCTCCTCCTCTCCCTCCCACCAACTATGTCTCTCAACCTCTCTCTCACCCGTCTGGGGGGCTGGTGCTGAAGCAGAGAGAGGAGGGAGGGTAGGTGTTACGCTGTCTGAACTGACGTAGACTGTTCCCCAAGTTTGTCCAGAGGACTAAGAAATAAATGGCGCTCGCGCAGGTGCAGGAAACATTGTGAATTCCTCTCAGGAACCTGTTGCTATTTTTACACCGTGCACCTTTCAACGGTGAGCGCCAGCGAGTGGCGGTGAGGCGGTGAGTGGGTGGACAGAGAGCTGATCACTTGCTTACCTGCACTTCTCTGACGTCAGCAAACACGCAGCTCGTGTGCCGGTGGTAAATATGTACACCCGTTACTGGACACAAGTGTCATCACTAAATGCTTTCGCTGTTGTTGGTGACGTGTGGTTCTCACACCTTGTGTCCGTTATTGCACTCTGTGTGTATGTGTGTGTTTTCTATAATCGTTTTGTGAATTTAACTTCTTGCTTTTGTCGTCTTCTCATCGGATGACGTCTAGCTCGACTCCCACCCACCCCGATACACCCACAGATATACCCACAGTACCCCACAGATATCTCCTCAGTTCCAACAGATGACCGTAGTCATTCGAGACAGTGCTACCGGCCTCGGTTCTCCTGATGTTACACCAGCGATAGGTGTCTGCAGGAAAAACTAGTTTCATCACACACAAGATATATATATATCAAACTTTCAACAAACGCGCAGTAAGCTTATCAACTCATTGTGAACAGGGAAGAGAGCAACTTCCTGTGAGAAGGAAAGAAACCGACTTTCTGTGAACAGCATCGACATCTCAACTTCCTGTAAACAGGAAACCTTACACTCAGGAAAGACAGATCAACTTGTTGCACTGATCAGGTTTTTTATGAACACCACAGACATCTCCACTTCCTGTGAACAGTTTACCTTTCTTTGACAACACAAAAAACTTTAGGTAGGTACTGGAGTAAGCTGTAAAAATAGAATTAAGCATTCGTTCATCCGTGTGACGTTTGCTGTTCGTGTGAACGTCTAAAGTACAATGAGGTAGGGATGGCACAAACGACATGACAGCCAATGGAAGTGTCTGTCACTGACAGGCGGGTGGCTGATGAATGTCACGGCTGGTAATCCAGCTGTTGTCGTCACCGCATGTCACAGCTTTATGACTGTGCCACATACACAACACTGCCAGCCGTCTCCTGATGGACATCACCTGGATGTTGTGAAGGGTCAGTCAGCTAGTCAGCATCTCATGTGCGTCACCTGGAGGTTGTGTATGGCTAGCCTCTAGTGTACGTCACCTACAGATGGTCAGAGCTGCTAACTCGAGAATCTAGACCTGGCAAAGGTCGGCTTTCCTCCCCTGTGAGCTATTTCTGTTTCTTCCCGTCAAACAGCCGCCAAAATGTCTCAATTCTTGACGATGCTGCTGGGAATTTCCCTAGACCGCCATGCACAAAGCACTGCAGGTTATTTGTGTCACACCGACGTCAAAAGAGGTCCAAAGACAATTGGAGGACCACGTGACCACGCGCCAACCCAGCGTAACCTCTTTGGCGAGTGTTTACAGCTGACGTGACCCTCGACTTGCATCACTGCAGACGTGCTTCAAGACTTTCAGACTGTACAGGAACCACTGTCGCCACTCTGGGCCTTTCAAAGTATCACGTCTGTCATCAGAGTATCGTCTATCTTGTGTTATCGGGCTCAATCGTCTGATCTCTGTGTAATGTATCTCTCTTGTATTATCAGTGTATTGTGTATCTGGGGTATCGGTGTGTCGTATAACAAACAGTCTGTGCTATCTGTCAGATGGATAGGCAACGTGAGTGCATACTCCTCAGTCTGGTGTTCTAGTCTGAGTGAAATATGATGCTTGCGTAATGAAGTAGAATTCTTGCTCGGTGTGACATTCTTCATAGAATAATACTGTACTCACGCGCACACACACACACACAGAGGTGCAAATAAACAAACGAACGAATGACTTAGTAGATTGGCGTGTTCAAAACAAGTGTCACTGAGGAGGGAAAACAAACACCCAAACGCTAAACCATGGAAGCAGCAGACGACAAAAGATACAGTTCACACAGTGTTCATACGTCATTCAGAAAGATACAGTTTACGGCGGTTAAGATACAGTTCACACAGTGTTCACACGTCATTCAGAAAGATACAGTTTACGGCGGTTAAGATACAGTTCACACTTTTCACAAGGCGTCGTCTTCACGTATTATCAAAGCTTTGGCTGAGGACCATCACACAGATTCGTCGGTGGGCCACCAGAGTGTATCGCCTGCCTGCATCTGCCACCAATGTCTGCTTCAAGCACCGGCTTTCTGCGACACAAGAGACGGCGGGCAGGGTTTACTTGTCGCCCCCACGACTGACGTCAGCAAGCCCACGAGTACGACACTAATTGCTCTTATCGAATTCTCAGCCGTTGCCTAGCAGCGTCTTCCGATCTCTCTTGTACCTCAGCATTATCTACCCACCTACTGAAGAATATTTTCAGCACGAGGAGAGCGGTATTTAAGGATTATTGTTTTAAGGGGGGAGGGGACTACATAACTCGGCATGAATTAACCGTTAGGCGGAAGCTGACGATGACGGAGGGACGGGGTGTCGCTATCCGAGGGAGGAGTTAGCGAGCTTGTTACGCCTCCAGATCTCGCATCATCTCTCGCATCTCACGACAGGTTGTTGAAGCTGATCCATTAAATACATGCTGAACCCTTGATATTTTGAAAGCGCAAATTGGTTCGTACACAGGTAGTCAGCCCAAGGTGAATGTATGACGTCATTGTTACGGTTGGGTGACGTGTACGGGTGTACGAGGAACAGCGAACGGACGAGTGAGAGAATGAGACCTATGTCCTCTTGGTCACTCAGATGGAACAGAAACGAATCGATGAACGTGCTGGTCCACGCGCCTCTACGCTTGACATTGCGGCGTGAGACAAGAGGTGTTGCTGGTCACTGACCGCCCTGTGGACCATGGCAGTACAGAGCCAACCTCCATTTCTTCGTCGTGTCATCATGGTGAGCCTCCTAACAATGTACCTGCCACCCCTAGCCACACACCTGGCACCTAACCACACACCCCCTCCTCCCAGCTTGTCGCCTCATTCCTCTATCAATTACCCCCACCAATTATATCCGACTGTTTTTTTTGTTTTTTTTTTCAAATATGTGGTATTGCGCATTAAGACACTTTCAATGATGTTTACAATAATTTAGGTCAAACACAATCCTGTAGCATTCACAGCTGAGCAGGTAATTTAAAGACGTAAATGTTTATTAAAGTTTCTACTGCAGAGCAGAAAAATCTGGAGTGGGAGGGTACTGCGGGCAATGCCCTAGATAACACGGGCACAAGCCCAACCCTCTTCTTACTGCAATGTATCCTACGTAGAGCTTCGTGCTGCTTGCGGCTTGTAGATGAGATAATTAAGTAGTTGTCTAATGATTAACAAGCATTTGCTGCCAAAAGGCAACACCAGTACTTGTATCTCATTGACATCCGACGTCCAGAAGTGCTCTGCTCCACAGAAGCTAACATTGTTTAGGAAACTTTTATTTCCATGTGTCGCAGGAGTATCGGAACTTTACATTTACAAGAGTAAAGATGCAGTGGAACAGTTACCATTGTATTCAGTGATAACTTCCTTTCTTCGATGTCATTATTAGTTTTCAAGTTTAAAACGTGTGATGGCCAGTCCTATTTGTGTACATAGGCGACAGTGGAGGGCAATGGCCAATGGAAACGAGCTCTGGTCAGACTCAGTTATGTACAAGGTACAAAATGTATTACGGGTATTAGAAACAACAACTTGGTGACAAGAACAACGATGTCAATAGTTATTTAAAAGTGTAACCTGGGATGGCGAGTGAAAACGCTTTACAAACAAGATTTGAGTGAGTGAACAGTGATTCAGCTTATTCATAACATTTGAAGTGGAGACAGTTGAAAACAAGCTGTTTGCTAAAATAAATATATAATAATAAAGTATTGAAACATTGTACTGGTTAAGAAACTCCCACAACGTCCACCATCACCGGGCGATCAGTTTCTCAGAGTGAGGCGAGGATGTAGCTGAACATTTTTTACTTATGCGGTTTTTTTTTTTCTTTTTCTTTTTTGGCCCTGGCAAATGTGTTACAAATGGCGGCATCATATTTATAGCGCCTGAAGGAGATGTAGCAGGGTGGAGATGTGCCTCGCCTTCACCCATCAGCGCAGGTTTCGCCGAGCTCCATATTTTCGGCTTCATTAACGTCAAAAATAAGGTTGTCGATTGCCATTCTAAAGACCATAAACCAGAAATACGAGAGGTTTTGTTTACCCACTCTCAACATCCCGCGATCTATTTTTTGCTGCGATGCCGAGGGTGACTAGCGTTCCGCGGCATCGCCCCGAGACACGTTCTGCAAGTGCAGAGGGCGTGAAGGTGAGCGCTGCGTGTGGGCCGCTGTTTGCGCCGCTGTGACGTCAGTGCACTTGGTGCTCGTGATGACGTACACGTCTCTGCCAGCATCGTCTGCACGGCAGAAATCGTGTGGAAGAAGTAGGAGTTCCAGACAGGGCCAAGTGCTGAGGCCGACATTTGAAAACTGAGCAGCTGATCGCAGCCTACGGGAAGTGGAATGGGTGGAGACAGGGTACACAGGCTGTGAGCGCTGGCATGGCCAGGGGCGACGTGGCAATTAATGTGTCCAAGATACTTCGGCCCACAAGACTTTTTTTCTACATCGTGTCCTTGACAGATCCCATTCAAAGATGTTAGCCCCTCACGCTCTTAATTTCTGTTTCTGTGATGCCCATGATGTAGGATTTCGTCAACATTGTGATGATGTAGAGCTTTATCAACATTGTAATGAGGTCAGGTTACAGTAACAGTGTAATGATATATATGTATACCAACATTGTGATGATCCCATGTCTTGCTTCACCAACCTTGTGATGATGTAGGGCTACATCATTATTGTGATGGAAACAAACACTCACAATTGAACAAAGATAAACGTGATGAACATATATACGTACTGTACGTACCTTTGTGAAAATATTTTATATCACTTTTAAAAAAATATTTACTCCGCAAATAATGCCACTATTAGAGAATAACT
This sequence comes from Pomacea canaliculata, assembly GCF_003073045.1. NCBI lineage: Eukaryota > Metazoa > Mollusca > Gastropoda > Architaenioglossa > Ampullariidae > Pomacea > Pomacea canaliculata. The sequence goes on from NC_037598.1 coordinate 17,100,724, forward strand.
GTTTACATACTGAGTCAGTAAGCAGAAAAAAATATAAAATATCCCTCCCTGAATCAGGATAAAATAAACTTAGTATTTCGACAGTGTCGGTAAAAGAATTTAATTGTTAATGCATTTACTTAATTACCTCTAAGGAGTATATTGACAGGTATTTGTAAGTGTAAAGCTGTCAAGAGCAGATCAGTGATTTGTGTCTGTGTAATGAACAGTGAATTTAAGGGGGGGTCTATTGGGTGTCCATGCATAAACCCTCCAATAATTGATCATTAGTATCACAGCAGTACGTGTAAAGCCTTTTGGATAAGGACAAACAGCGACTGCCGACAAGCTCTCATCTACACACGTTTTGATGACGTCAGAACAAAACCACACATGGCTATCTCCCATCTCTTTTCTTCTTTTATCCCCAGATCAAAAAGTAGTCCTGACATTGTGGATTATGACAATAGTCCTCTTCTGTCTCTGTAAAAGCTGCTTCAATATAACATCTGTGATTGAGATGGAAGTAGTAGAGTCAAAGAATGTCAGCATTCCTGTCAGTTATGACGTAGTATCTAAAGTTAGACATCGGGAATTTCCGCTACACTAGCTGGCGGACAAAATGGCTGCTTCCGGTGGAGCTGTGCCGAAAATGAAATCAAGGCCTCAAGAAAAGCCACAACCAACGTCCAATTCAAGCAGACGGGGTAGAAATGTGTTTGCCAACCCTCAAGGATTTAAAATGCCACACGATAGTGCGAATATTGTGCTTAAAACGGGTGACTCCGCCATCAAAGTTAACATCGGCTCGATCAACGGGAATGTGAGTATCGGCGCCAAAAACAGAGTCACGACAGTCAACAGTGGTCATCACTACTCCAATGACGCTTCTTCCTCGTCGTCTGATTCTTCAAGTGATAGCGACGTCGACAGATACCTTCATGGTTATAAACCCAAACAAAAGCACGTCGGGCATAGAAACGTGACCACGTCACGCGCGCAAGTGAACACAAACACAAGACCACATGTACCACAGCAGGTGCCATCACAAAATGTCAGCAAGCTTCAGGCAGCGGATGCAAGAGTCGCTCAAGCTATGGCTACTTTTCCTCCATGCAATCAAGGCCTTACTCTGAATGTTTTGCGTAAAATTTCAAGTGAATTTGAACAAGGATGGAGGAGAGTATTCAGACTTCTGGAAGTATCTGATGAACAGATTGATGATATACACACACAATTCTATGTGGATGGACTGAAGGAGGTGGTGCTACAACTGCTGCAGTGCTGGGTCCAGCAGCAAAATGGACCGCCTGATCCTAAGAAGCTGGCAGAAGCTGTTGTAAGGGCTCGTCAGATGCACGTCTTTAATGTTCTGAAAGACACTTTAAAGTGACTTGGATTGCTCTCTGTGATGATATATCTATATATTTACTGATTAACTTATTCCACAAATTGAATTTAAAAAATGGTTACACTTGGAGCAAAACAAAGGTCTATGAAATTTATTACTGGCATTTATTCTTTTAGATTTTCAAGTAATCAGTATGCAAAATTAATTTTGATCTAAATACTAAAATTTACTGAATCAACGGAATTTACGTTGTTTGGCAGCGTTGACATTCATGCCCATTGCGGAATTTTAAGTAACAGTCGGTAGGGGTGTGTGTGAGAGAGAGAACGAAAAATTGGAATTTTTATTGCTTAGATCATGTGGCCTCATCATCATGGGAACAGCCTGAGCAATTTTAAGAATGAAATATTACAATTTGGGACATACATGTTAATATAAGTTAACATGAACAATTGCATCAAAAGAGTAACAATAACAATATGGAAATATATATATAGCTACTGAAAGTTTTACATTGTTTAAAACAGTGGTAAACATTTATGTGTGAGAAAGCAAGACAGAATAAAAATATGCATTCATATTTGTGTCCATATCTGGATGAAAATGTTTGCAATACTTTAATGGTTTTCATTTAGTGGTACAGTCAAATCTCTCTACTATGCCACCCCGCTACTATGCCACTCTCGGTATTATGCCACTTTTGCTCGGTCCCAACTATAAATTCAATGTAAAAAAAAATTTACTGTGCCACCCCCTACTCTCGCTACTATGCCACTTTTGTGTGACTGTTAAAAGACACAAGTTGTAAAATTCCGCACAGTGCTCGACTATTATGCTGTATGGTAGTGTGGGACATCGCAGTTAGGTGGGATGGAACATAGCACGCACACAGGGAGGGTGGAGGCTTGCAATGTGGGGGGTGGTGGTCGCTGGCCGGGTGACAGAGGGAAGATGTGAGGGGGTCGACTAGCAACAGGATGCAGGTGCGTGGATGTGGTTGGGAGGGGTGGAGGATGAAGAGGTGAGGGGGAGAATGAGAGGAGACAGCTAGCGAAGCCGACGATTCTTGAGAGCTTTGGACCAGACCTGGGCAAAGGACTCCTGTCTTTGACCGGCCCGCCCGCCAGTATATATACTATACATACAGTATTGGGTAAAACTGAGTTAACTATATTAGTCCGGCCCTCTAAAACCATCCCAATTTATCATGTGGCCCCTTGGGAAAATTAATTGCCCACCCCTGCTTTGGACTGACGGGTAACTTGAACAAATAAAGCCGTTTTTACGAACCCTCGCTACTATGCCACTCTCGCTACTATGCCACTTTTGCTCGGTCCCGGTAGGTGGCATAGTAGAGAGATTTGACTGTATTGCCAAATTTATGAGTGTACGGCAAGACTACATGGGAAGGTAGTCTAAGGGGAACAACTCCTATTGTTACAACTGTTAGGTAATTTCAGTGCTCCAGAATGTGTATGTAGAATTGAAAGTTATGTAATAAACTTTTCATTGGACACACTGTCTAAAATAATGCATTAATTCCATTGGCCATTAGTAAAATGAATCAGTATACACTAATAAAAATGATACAATCGCACTAATGTATGAAATTTTAGAAGGAAAACAAATGCAGTTTTATCTCTCACACAGAGGCATATCTGGGAAGGTGCAATGAACTTTGCAACTTCAGCATAACTAGAGTAAATGTGGGGAGGAGGTTTTTTTTTTTATTGGCAATATGAGCAGTGTCATTAAAAATCCTTGTAGTTTGCTTTCGCTGCTGTTTATTCATTAATATTTTGGGGATACATATTATGAATTTTAAAGAATTAGGTCTGATTTTCTGCATGTGAATACATGAATACAACCTTGCATTTGCATAAGAGGCTCCTATTTTTTCAAATTTTTATGAAATTGTCACCATAAATTTTCTGTAGAAATTATAAAAACTTATTTGACTTCCAAAAGCCTTGATAAAAAAACATTTTCTTCTGGGCATCTGTTGAAAATTCTAATTTAGCTCTAAAACCAGTTGTTATAGAATCTGCTGCATGACAGCCACCAAATGACTGCACAAACTAGTTGTCCTCATATTTTACAACGGGACATATTTACCATGTTAATAATATAGAGATTCCTGCAAATGGATTAAGTTCAAAATGTGTGTAAACATATGCATATATTCACTAATATGAATCAAGCCCACCAATGGTAAGGATCCACCATCACATTTACATTGATGTAAACTTTAAAAAAACTTGTTCTTCAGCTATGGTATGTGCTTAATGTTTTAGGTAGCTTTCAAAACATCAGAGCTCTGATAACTTCCTACTTTTCTGCAAGGGAACCAGTCTTCTCAACAGGAAATAAACCACTTCTTAAATGGCACAACCATTTCTAAATGGCATGGCTAAATGTATTCCCAGAAAACATTAAAACCATGAGAGAAAAGTTGTTTAAATAGATTTCCAAGTTGTTTGTGTTCAGAAAGAGTATTAACACGCTTCCCTTATAATAGTTATCTTCCACATTCATGGCCTGGCAATGTGAACCACTGAAAGCTTAGCCACATGCTGGGATTCCACACTATACAAGCATCCTGATGAGGACTGTTATTTTTAAAATATTTGCTTTAATCTTCATGTAAAAATATTGTAGCAGACTGGCTCATATCTTAATGATGATGTTCCTATGACATTTTAGGTGATTAAGTTATTTAAACACTGCAGAACAAAATTTATTTACAAATGACTATGATACAAATTTTCAACAAAATATTCTAAATACCTAATTCAGCAAACATACAGTAAGTTTCAAGGACATAAGACTGTATGCTACACAGAATACCATTGTACACTCATTATACTTTGACACATGCTCTCTGCTTCTGAATGTATAGGCATAAAGCATCAAGAAAATTGTGCTGTTACATTCTCATGGCTCCAAATACAGCAATTTATCAACTACAGAAACCTTGTTCTTTGTTCCGCATATTTAAAAACACATTGAAAAATAGGAAAGTCTTTAAAAACAGCTGTCGTATCAATAATATTGCTTGTGCTCTCTCGTAACATTCTTTAATCTACCGCAGGAATGTCATGAATTCCAGGTAACAAAGTTAACCCCTTAGGTATTCAAGTTTTTGCCCAGTTTTTCTTTCTCGTTCTTACATGATAAACTTTCTTATTTATTTTCATGTTAGGTTTTGAACTTCTGAGGAGTTTTTTTTTAATATTTTTTTTTCCTGTTGGAGGCCAAGTGGATGACCCAATGAAAAAAAAGTAAGGGATGATAAATATACTTTACATGAGTGAGTGAAAAGTACATCTTCCTCCACGGAAGATTATAATTTTGAAGCCAGATGGGGAAATGCTGCTACTTATGGTTCCGTCAATAAGGGAAGATGTACGTGACACCAAGGATAGGACGTCAAATGCCTCGTTTTAGTAGTTAATCTGAAATGTGAATAAACCGGATGGAAGCTATGTCGTCTAATGCTTCGTTTTAGCAGTTAACTGGAAAAAATCGTCTGCCTGCAGTCCAAGTCCAAGTTCGTGGTGACACCCACGCTGTAACAGCCAATGAAGCAACTGATGGCTGCGATTTTCATGTCGAAAGCAAACCGTTAAAACAAAAGGACGCAGGCATATTAACGGTATACATTAAATAACACGGCAGATGTCACAGGTTTCGTCAAATAGATCGTAGTTGTGATTACCTAATCTCATTAGTATGATCTGCAAAATCAGTGACATACAAAGATGGCAGTTTGAATTGTCTCCCCTGAAATAAAAAAAATCGATTTTTTAAAAGGAGAAAATAATCCAAGAAATAAAACCATACATTGATGCCAGGCAAAATTTCTTATATATTATTAAAGTTCTATTGAAAATCTAAATACATGTTCTTTTTCACAAAGCAACAAGGATAATCAAATCATGTTTAACAAACTACATGTATTTCTATTTTTGCGGATGTTCTAACATTTATCAAGAATCGGTCTATATGAAGATTGTACTCCGTTTGAGTCCAGTTGACTAGATGTGTATAGACCTCTAACCTTTCTCGGTCATTGTAAAGCCAGGTGAGACGTGAACATGGAAGGGCTGATTCCTGTGATAAATAAGCTTCAGGATGTATTCAACACTGTGGGAGCAGAAGCAATACAGCTTCCCCAAATCGTTGTCATAGGAAATCAGGTACAAAGTCATACGTAATCACCGCTAATAACACCAACAAGAGTATTTAGATGCTGATCAAATCGTTCAGATGATTGCACTAGATTCTTTTGTTTGCTAGCAATTATAGAATTAAGTTTTATTTTAATTATCTGACATGCGAAATGATTTATGGCTCATAATTCTTATTCTTTGCCTTTATTGTCTTCCACCAACCTGAAGGATTAACCCATTAATAACTTTTCATAGAGGACTTTCCTAGAGCACGCTAGCAGCTTGAAAGGATCGCTTCTTATTGTTGGGGACTTTACATTGATGACCATTGTTGTTTGGAAATGTTACAGTGGTTTTACTATATATCACAGAATCAACACAGACATATAAGAAGAAACAACATCTGTCTAGGGTGAATATATACTGTAAAGAACATTTTGGGAAATTCCTTAGGGAGATAGAAGAGGCAAAGGGAAACTGACAACAGTTCGATATCTGGGATGCAGATTGTTTCACGCACAACAACAGTTTTACAGTATCTTTTGTTGACATACAAGCAAACATCCCCTCCAGTGGATTTACCTGTGATGGTTGCTGAGCGGTCTCAGCGATATGGAAGACCAAATCCAGAAATAAAGAGATCATCACCATCATTTAACCTTCATTTTGACTCACCAACATAGTTCTTTGTGTTGAAAGTTCTTGGCATTATTGAAATATTTAATTTAGCCCATGCTGTCCCGAAGCCCACTCACACTCAGGGTCACATTGTGGACTGGGTGGTCTACAGAGAGGGAGATTGTCTTTTTTACATTGTTGGCTGTTGATCATGTATTTTCCTCGGACCATTTTTGTGTGTTGCGCACACTGGACCTTGCCATGCCAATCACGCCGCATGCTTATAAGGATGTGCGTAGCCTTGCTTCATTAGATATGGAGGTTTTTAAGACCACCTACGCATTAACATTCTGTCTGAATCCACCATTACCAAGTTGTTCCCATTCTCCATAGTTGCCTGGATAGTTATGCCCCACTAAACTCATCACCTTGTCTACAGTTGTCCCCCTTCTCCTTGGTATACCACAGTGGGTCTGATCTTCTGGAAGCCAAACATAAACGGAGGCGAGCTGAGCAGAAGTGGCAAATCACTAGACTTACCATGCACTGTCATATTTTTTACAGTTCACAGTTTTTTAGTTTCTCAATAGTTCAATATTTTTTTAAGCCACTTGATACCACTTAACATGTGTTCAGTGTCGTTGAATCGACTACTACAGCTTGTACTGGATGCATTTAAGTGAAGGTTTTGTCTTACCATGGTAATAATAACTTTTGTACTTTTACAGAGTTCAGGCAAGAGTTCTGTAATTGAGAGTCTGGTAGGAAAAGACTTCTTGCCCAGAGGGACAGGTATTGTGACACGACGGCCAACCATTCTGCAGCTCGTGTATGTTCGCAAAGAAGACAGAGAGTCACACACGCAGGATGGCAGTGAGTAGACTGGGCATGTGCTATATACACTACATGTTTCCAACACATTAACATGCACCTATACATGCAATAGCACAGAACAGTATAGAGCCATTACTTTGCTTAATTACATGACTGTACCAAACAAAACCTGGTTATTTTCTGGTGATCCATTCCCCATTTAAAGGACGGTACAGTTGTTAAGCTGTAGCAGCATAAAGCAGTTGCTGCAGAGGGCACTAGAAAGAACCCTCTTCTTCACTTTTAATATTGTTTTATAGTCTTTAACAATAGCAAGTAAAGCAGTATTTCATTTCCAAGGTAACATTTTTTGCCTTTCATCTTGTTTCTCTAAAAGAGTTTATTCCTGCTGAGGAGTGGGCTAAATTTCTTCACACAAAAGAGAAAGTTTATTCTGATTTTGAGGAAGTACGACGAGAGATTGAACGCGAGACAGAACGCATGTCAGGAACAAACAAGGTTAGTTGATTTTATGTTGAAAGTTGTCCATTCCTTTTGTGAAATAAGTTGTGATTCTGAAAAAAATTAATATCAGAAGTTAATATTTCTGTTATTGTCTAATATGACTGAAGTTTGTAATGAGAGTCATTTACAAAGCTTTGGTTTCTTGAAATTGATCATTTTATACCTAGGAATGATGTATTATTTTTATTGCTGCTTATTGTTTTTTTTTCAGGGTATATGCCTAGAACCAATCAACATCAAAATATTCTCTCCCCATGTTGTGAATTTGACATTGATTGATCTACCTGGTATGACCAAAGTTCCGGTAGGTGACCAGCCTCCTGATATTGAGATGCAGATTCGTGACCTCTGCTTTTATTATATCACAAACCCTAACTCCGTCATACTGGCAGTCACTGCTGCCAACACAGACTTTGCAACATCTGAGGCCCTTAAGCTGGCTCGAGAAGTGGACCCTGATGGTATGTTTATTCTCTGCTAGTCTGCATTCTTTGTGTTTGGTTGAAAGTTGTGGTCTTTCTCAACCACTAATTTTCTGATTAGTCCATTTTTTGTTATGAGAGTTATTTTTCTGTTAATCCAACTTCTTTTTCTATCCCTTTTATTTTTTTTTTTTGTTCAGGCAGAAGTGACATGTTCTGCTACATTACTTTGTCCCTTTCATTGCATGTCACATGTAATTAGCACCAGTTAGATTCTCTATGAACATTGCCATGCAGTTTAACATAGATGATATGACATGGCAGGGATGAGTTTGTATATTTGTGCATGTCTAGGTTGTCAAAACATGCTGAATATGTCTTTGTATGATCTTTAGTGTTGTGTTAGTTCTATTATGATGATGATGATATAGTTTGATGTAAAACACACAGTAATTCTTAAGAATAATGCTTGTATCAGGCCGCCGTACATTAGCTGTTATCACAAAGCTGGACCTCATGGATGCTGGCACAGATGCTATGGAGGTTTTGTGTGGCCGAGTTATCCCAGTCAAACTTGGCATTATAGGTGTTGTTAATCGCAGCCAAGCTGATATAAATAACAAGAAGGTGGGCTTATATTTGTTCTCATCAGTAGAAAAGTAGAATTAAGGGAAACATAAATGTCAATATTATCAATCATTAACTTTCCTTCGATATAAACAGTGAGAGACTACATAATTTATCCTTTAAATGGTGTCATTTTTGCACTCTCTGTTATGATAAATATAGCATTTTTGTTTTTTGCAGAAACAATATTAAACATTTTAGAAAAAAATGTCAAACAGTTTTGTTAAAAAGAAACATCAAACATGTGTGCATCCTTCTCTTTCCTCTTTTTGGGCACACATGCATGAATTAACACACATCCATACATATGCAAGAATCTGCATGTGTGCACAATGAGAGAAATAAATGTTGATGGGTTTTTTTGTTTTTTTGTTGTTTTTTTTTTTTTTTGTCAATTTTAATATTTCAACTTTTCTAATACTTTGCAGGAAATGGCAGATGCCCATAGAGATGAAGCCTCTTTTTTGCAGAAAAAATACCCTTCCATTGCTAGCAGAAATGGCACACCCTATCTAGCAAAGACACTAAACAGAGTGAGAATCAATAAGTTGTTTAGTGTAGTATCTTTTGCTGAAAAAACAAGTTCTGCTATCTCAGTAATAGGATTAGTACAGTTGATTCAGAAGATTAACATTATTGCTTCTGGCATAAAAAGTACAATTTATATGGACCATGTATAGAGTTTCCAAGCTTTCTAAACCGCCAGCCAATATATTCCTTGCTTGCTTTTTGTGGCTTAATCTTTTTTGACGAGAAAATCTTAGTAAAATTTGATCAGTCATATTTATTTTGTTTATAAAATACAGAAGGTTTTTAAAAGTCTAGTAGAGAGCAACTTTTTTTCTAGAGAATTAAGCTGAAATCAGTACACTGATACAACATATGTCCAGACAGCCAAATTCACAGATTAACAGCTGTCTTGTATCATGTGTATTAAATTTCACAGTTTTTTCATTTTTTTACTTACAGCTGCTGATGCACCACATCCGAGACTGCCTACCAGAACTGAAAACACGTATTAACGTCCTCATCGCTCAGTTCCAGTCACTTCTTAGCTCTTTTGGAGAACCAGTTGATGATAAGGTTGATGACAGATTGTTGCACATTTACATAGAATACTTGCCATATTTCTTAGTCTTCTTAAGATCAAATGACACAGAGATGGTCATGCCTTCTAGTCAAATGTTTTAAAGAGTTTTCTTTGTAATTTTTTTTTTTTTTTGCAGGCACAGCTACTTCTTCAAATCATCACTAAGTTTGCTTCTGCATATTGTAGCACAATTGAAGGAACATCCAAGAATATTGAAACTACAGAATTGTGAGTAAACTCTGCATGCATACATGCGAGTCAAAATAGGCATGTGCATACAAACTTAGAATTTAGCATAATCAGAACTGTATTTGTAAAGAAAAGTGGTGTTTGCTATATTTTTGATACTGTCAGATAAGCTTGCAGATTTTTCACCAATATTTTTTATCAACAGATGTGGAGGTGCCAGAATCTGTTACATTTTCCATGAAACCTTTGGCCGCACTCTGGAAAGTATTGATCCTCTGGGAGGACTGTCCACCCGGGATGTTTTGACTGCCATTAGAAATGCAACTGTAAGTACACCTTATAGTGTAATGTGTTAAATTGTTTGGATTGGCGTGATATAACAATGTTGCATTCTGTATCTGTAATGATATAGCAATATTGTATTCCAAACCTCTAATTATTGCAGGATGTCTTAACTGAAGTTTAGATTTCTTTGTATGTTGTTTCTCCAAATCACTTTTAAAGCAGTTTATTAAAATTGTTAATATTGTTGTCACTATTGCAAGATAATATCTGCAGTGAGCTTTGAGTGGATGGGAATAACAGAAGTAAAACTGTGTCTGTGTCATTCTCTTTTCATCATTTCTATGAGACTTTAGTTTGTACCATTCTTTTTTCACAATTTTTAGCATCGTATTATACTTTTTCTAGGGTCCCCGGCCTTCCTTATTTGTACCTGAAGTATCTTTTGAGTTGCTGGTGAAACGGCAAATCAGGCGCCTGGAAGAGCCAAGCTTGCGGTGCGTTGAACTTGTTCATGAGGAAATGCAACGCATGATCCAACACTGTGGCACACAGGTGCAGTCATAGATTTCCATTTTTTGGCATGTGGGTATAGTCATAGATTTTCACTTAGGCATCTGATATCAGTTTGGGTCTCAGCTACCATCAGATATTTGCACATTAGCATCAAATAGCAGTTTGGCATACAAAGTAGTTGTGTATTATGGCACTTGGGCTTAACTAGATATTTTTATTTAGGCATCAAAGGTTTGGTACAGTTTAACTCAGTAACATCCATGTATACATTGCTTGTCACTCAAGGTCTTTTTCCAGAGCACACTAATATTAGACAGGCCTCTGATGTACATTGTACTATTATTGATGCTGTTGAACATACCATGGATGTATATTAAGTAATATGTCTTTAGACAAGCAAACAAATTATGTGCAAGGTCTCGGGGGGGGGGGGTTGCAAGGTCAGCTGACAAGGACATTGGTATTTTGGGGGAGGTGAGAGGATTAGTCAAATGAGCATTGACAGTAGCCTTTTTTTTATAGGCTATAGGTTTTACTGCATTTTGACTCTTTTGGCTGTAGTATTTGTTACATAGAGTATTTGTAGATGAATGTACTTGTGTCTGTAAGTGTAGGCTGTGGGATTTGTTACTTAAAATATGTGCAAATGAATGCACTTGTATGTGCAGGCAGTGTGCTGATAAGAGTTCTGTACATTGACTGTTGTTGCAGCAAGAGATGTTGAGATTTCCCAAGCTTCATGAGAAGATTGTAGACGTGGTGACAAACTTGCTGAGAAAGAGACTTCCACCTACAAATACTATGGTAAGCCATGAAACAAATACTAAATGCAATGCCTGAATTGCAAATCTAGTGAATTGGAACATTAATTTTCCCAGTAACATTTGCTCTTGCAAAGAATTTAATTTTGCAGTCAAGGTTTAATTTAAGGATGATTTTAACACTTCTGTTTTCTGTCTCTCTCTTTCCCTTTGTTTTTTGTAAAGGAGGACACCTAGCAGCTAGATAACAGTGCCTTTATGGGAAGGATAAACTGGAAGTAGTTAACACATACACATACCTGGGGTTGGGATTCTACTATGCTATTGTAAATAATGCTGTAAGTGATAGTAATAAGAGCTAATCAAGGAACCAATGAAATAACATAATGAATAGGCTGGGTACAAATTTCAGTGTTTGTGCAGATAGGAAGGAGTGCAGGATTTTATTCATAATTATTATCACGTTTGTGAGAGAATACACATAAATAGTACTAAAAAACAGCTTATCATCTTGTGATCACTCTTTTATAGGTGGAGAACTTGGTAGCAGTGGAACTAGCCTACATCAACACCAAACACCCAGACTTCACTGAGGCTCATTTGGCGCACAGGTCCCTCACTGAGGGAGGTTCAGGTGAGCCAAGGCAACTGACCACAACAGGTTCAAATCTCACCAAGACCTTTCTGGAGCGTCAAAATGAGGAAACAAAGGTAAGCTTAGAGGTTTCTTAGAGGAAGTGTAGACCTGTACATACACTGGTGATCCTTCTCACTTGCTGTTTTTAGAAGTAGCTCCTGGCTTGAGATGCCACAAAAACTCCAAATACCTTAAAAAAAAGGGGAATAGCTCTGCTTTCTTCAGACAAGCCTCTGGACAACTATATTTACTAGACATTTTGATGAAAAGTACAATGACATCTTTGTTTTAATAATGTGCTAGGAATTTAGTTAGTATCAGTTAATTCGGTATATATTGCATAAACTACATATTTTTTGGTAGCTATAAAAACAGAAAAATATGTGTCCACAGTCTTCAGCACCAGAACTGAATGGAGGCCCATGGAAAATCTCAAATTTTATTAGAGGCAGCAAGCTAGAGATGAATGCTGACAAAGGATCTGAGCAAGGGACATCATCACTACCTAGCAGTGGGCCAAACAGTGCTGTCCCTTCACCTTCCCATTCCAGAAAAGGGGGCATAAATCTTTTACCTGAAGTAGTGAGTAACATGATTTGTGTGCAGGTGAATTGTAGAAGGTCCCCAATGGAAAAGTCACATTACTTTTTGTCAGCGTTTATGCTGGCACATTTTTCTTTTCTTTCCTTTTCCCCATTCACAGTCCACTGGTTTGTAACTGTGCAACCTTACAAGAGATCAGCTTTCTCAGACAGTTATTTTTTTGGGGGTGGGTGGGTTGAGGGAATACATAATCTGATAAAATTCATCTGTCTATTGTAAAGTGAGTCTGTCATTATGACATACTTGGTGTGCAGTATAAGTATGAAAGTTTGTATAGCTTATCCTGTGTTCATCATAGATCTTTCACTATTAGCATTTCATCCATGGCAATGCATGTCTTTCCTAGTGGCATTTGTCCATGTCACACATTTGTGAGATGAGCATATCTCTTGGTGTAGATTGTGGAACATATCATGTCACTCTACACATGTCATGTCACTATGCTTATGTTTAGCCTGAGCAGCCTGTGATGAAACTCTCAGCCAGGGAACAAAGGGACTGTGAAGTCATTGGTGAGACTATTTTCTGATTTCAGTTTACTTTTAATGTGTTCCTCTGTGACTAGTTGTTCATAGAATGTTGATTTGTGAAGGATGGTTGCAAGAGTGTATGTTTATACCTGTCAGTCAGTCATTATGCTTACAGGTAGATGGGTATATGCAGGAATGTGCATTGAAATGCTATATTTAATTCATAGTGGTTTTTTATTTTTGCTACATACAGAGCGTCTGATACGTTCCTACTTCATGATTGTGCGAAAGAACATACAGGACAGTACGCCGAAAGCCATCATGCATTTCTTAGTCAACTACATCAAGGACAACCTGCAGAGTGAGCTTGTCAGTCAGCTGTATAAGAGAGAAGAGATTGAAACCTTGTTGGAGGAATCCGAGCACATTGCTGCCCGCCGCAAAGAGGCTTCAGAGATGCTACAGGTTAATTATATTTTTTAATGTTTAAGGTCCTAGCACCTGCAACTGCAGGTTAGTGTTTTGAATGCATTAGGAAGTAGTACCTAACTGCAAAATTGTAAGCAAGTTGTTTTACTATCTTGAAGTGCAACTGCAAACAACTGAAACTGGTAAAATTTGTTATCTTTGATCTTTCAGACATGACATTCATTTTATATGCAGCACCTTTCTGATTTCTCTTTTCTGTCCATTTTTTATCAATGACAAATTTACTCATGTCGGGAATGCTATTACTTCTTGCTATTTCCTGTTCTGTTGACTAAATGCAGATTAAAATCTATTACTAAGAAATGCAAGTAAATCATTAAGCTACAACCAGTAGGTATGTGAATTGTGGTGAGACTACAGAGTATTGATATCCACTGCCTGAGACTAAAGAATATTGAAATTCAGTTTCCTTTAAAGAATATTACAGTCTGAGACAAAAGTTCATCCAGTTAATCTTTTCTCTGATTCAGGCTTTGCAAAGAGCTAGCCAGATCATTGGTGAGATACGTGAAACCCACTTATGGTGATCTTGTAGTCTCACTAGCTGCAAATGTCAGCCAACCAGAACTGTGGACTGGTGCAATCAGTTGATGTGAAGACAAAAGGTGGTGCTGGGCATGAAGGACAATACAGAGGGAAGAGCAGGACTGTTCTCCTCTCTCACAATTTTTGTCACAGAGACTGAGGATGTGTAGTGCACAGTGTGCTATCTACCGCATCTCTACAGGTTTGATAAAAAATATTTCACATCTGCCAGGCATGCCTATTCCAGGCATAAAATGACCTTTAGCTTTTGTAGTTCTTTTACTTAAACACAATGTCCCATTGTACCAGATGTCTTACCTGCAAGAAGGTGTGATCTTTAAAACTGTCAAAATTTTTCACACGTTTCCCTTTTTTTGCAGTAAGAACAGTAAATAGCTGTACTTTAGTCAAGGGTCTTCTCAACATTTCATCACTGATGTATTGTGTGCTGTAGTTCATAAATAAGCAAGATACAATGAGGAGACATTAATGTCAAGCAAATCCCTAAAGACAAATATATTTGATATATATATGACTGTATGTATATATATAGTTGTTGAGTGACAGTAGAAGAATGTGCACACTGCTCAGTGCTGTCAGTCAGAGAGCAGCTCTTGCTCACTCACTTTGATTATTAGAAGCATCAAATGTCAGCATGGAAGCAAGAAGACTTGAGCTGTCCTTGGTGATGCTGACAGATGCAATGTCAAGAATGAAATTTCAGTGGAATGAAGGATATAACAATGCCAGATTAGTGGAGATTATGAGCAAGAATAGGCCTTGTCTACATTCTGTGAATGCTGCCCTAGTTCCACATAGCTTGCTGCTGGTTCCTCCAGCTGACATCTCTGTAAGCAGCTATGGAGTGATAGCCAACAGTGTCATCACAGGAGCAGCAGGCACATCTCCAGACTAACAGTGGGACTGATGTTCTGACAGAGCTTTTTAGATGACTCCACTCATTGCAGTCCAAGCAGAATTTGTTGGTGACTTTCAACCTGTGAAAACATCCACTGGCAGTGCAGAACTGATCAACTTGAAGACATCAAGGGTAGATTTTCCATCATGGACTAGTCATGACAAGCAGATGCCTGTTGATGTACTTACATATTTCCTTCTTGTCTTAAATCTTTAGACTTATTTGCTTAATTTATTTAAGCTGATAAGTATTGTGATAGCTGTTGGACTTCTGTGTAGACTAATAACTGATGAAATAGACCCTAAAAGTTTGGGACTTCTTTCCACTCAAAATGATGTCATTATAATGATTGAATATAATTTGTATTTATGCAATGTATGTCATCATGAACATTTTTGCTAGAAACGTTCTTGTTTTGCAAAGGGAAGATTTTTGTCTGATTTAAATGATTATGTGTGTTCATAGGTTGCCTGAAAAATATTTGTATTTCAAATGGACTGTAATATATTCATGATATTGACTTCCACTAGTCTTTGTGACAATTAAAAAAAAAGACTTCTAGAAACGTCTGAATTGCCTTCTGTGTAATTTTCTGTGTCATTATACACCAGCAATCAACAGCCGTCTGCATAGTTTCAGCATACTTCTTTCTGTCATGACACTACTATGTAGAGTGTAGTGGCTCCTTTTCTGTCATGACACTACCATGTAGAGCGCACTGGTTGCTTTTAAATTTAAAAATACGAAAGCTTTACAGATAAACCATGCTTAATGTCAAAACTCTTAAATGAACTTATGGATAACAAGCTAATGCACTAAGCCCTGAAGGATGGTAGAGGAAAGGATGAACTGGAGATGTTTTTTTGTGTAGCATAACAGAAAGCTAGACTGAAAAAAAATAAATGCAAAATCATTGCTACAAACATGGGACTAAAGAAAAAGGCAGAACTTTGTTTAGAATGTGTTTAAAAAAGTAACTGTTTATCGGATGAAAAGCAGCTTTAGCACATGTAAACCAATTGATGGCCCAGGAGATATGATTAGGCTTATTTGCTAAACGTGACAACAATCAGAAAAGACTAATGTCATAGGTGTGACCAGGTATATTATTATATTATCTTCCTGGCATCTATCATCCTTGCAAGGATCATCCTTGGACTGCAAGGTGTGGTGGTTCCAGAGAGGAGTGGGGAGGAAACTACATCACAGCTGCAAAACCTTCCTTTAGTATAGACCGAGGGCAACACCAACAGTCTTGTTCAGTCGCATGGGTTCATCTCTTGATGTGGGGATACTATCAGTTTATGTTTATTTCATAGCAATAATTATTACTTTATGTTCAATATTGCATGATTGTGTCATCAAAGTATGTGCTAGACAATACACCAATAAGACATGAGTTTACCACCATTGACACCAGGATCCTTCATCACAGAAGTTCACACCTAATGTTAAGACAGGAGGAAGTATAGAGTATACCCCCCTACAATACTCAAACATGGCAGTTACAGATGCACTGATCTGGGTGTCAGGATGTTGGATAGGTGGAGGGTGCCTTCATATTTGTAGAGGCCGAGATAATGCACATTAGTAGAAAACTAGAGACTCCATAAACGAGTGCCGGAGCGTTAGGTGTCATGTCACAAACAGAAAGCTAGCCTCGCTACCCCTACCTTACTTCCCCAGAAAACAAGGAACAGGGGCCATGTCGTCCCCGCAGCTATAGGGGGTTGGGGAGGGGCGGTCGAATCATCATCTATCGCCGGCACTGGTGGGATGCGGGGCCTTGGGCAAATAGAATTGTGGGGCTTTAAAACCGGCATCACATGGTGCGGCAATAAATTGCACAGTGTTACAATGCTGTAAAGAGTGGAACGACTTCCGAATAATAATAATAATAAAAAAAAAAATCGGGCAACAGAAAATGTGTGTAATTCTAGTGAGTGCACCGTGATAAACATGTCAGGTACAGTTTTATTGTATTCTAAAGGCTGATAAACGTATATTCTTGCCTTGATCAGGGCACATTTGAGTTTATGGAATTTCAAAGATTATGAAAACTATGGATTATCTCATCTCCCGAGGTACCATCCCACCAGGCGCTATGTGCGGGGCCTTGGGTGGTGCCACCCTTGGCACCGGTGTTTGCATCATAATTCAGTCACGAAATATTTGAATTTTGATGTGCCAATACTCCGCTTACTCGTCTTTGGTTGTCGTATGTCCATCTTGCTTGTGTGCGAGTGAGGGAGAGTAGACCCAAGTCAATATAAATCAGAGCTTTCGAAATATTCTAATACCTTCACGATTTTATTTTTTAAAAAGCATAGCCATGAGCCCTACGACAGTGCCATGCCGATATTGCTCCTCTATTGCGTAGATTAAACTAACAGCTTCTACTTTTTAATTTGATAACAATGGGGGCGGACCTACGTACATCACGTGACTAATTTGCGCAAAAAAATATTCTGTCCTTTTGTATACATGTAACGAGCAACAAACATGTCATTACACTGAACAGTGGAATCGACTGAGGGCTGTGGCCGAATCAATTCAGGGTTGTGGTCGAACTGACCGGGTCAGTGCTGGTCGCCATAAGAGTGATAAGCACCAGGCTGTGACATCACAGAGTGACGCACGTGCTGTTCGTAACCAGGAACATGCCAGGACACCACGAACAGTCCCAAGCTGCCGGCATACCCGAGTATCAGCGAAAGGCAATGCTGGCATCACCAGGCCCTCCCCCACGAGCCAGCCAGCTCCAGAGAGAGATTTTCACCACTGGCACCAATCGATGGCCGAACGAAAGGCTCCCCTTCCCATCCTGCACCGCGCTGGTGTCTGTGGTGCCGCCCTGCTGCTGCTGCTCACACCGCTTGCCACCCGCCCATCAGAGCCGTGTGGTCCGCGCATCTCTGCGAGCAGGCATCACGGGATACCCAGCACCACGGGCAACAGCAGCATGGCCACGTCAGTCCGCAAAGTTCTCCTGGCCGTCGACGGCAGCGACAACGCCGAGTACGCCTTCGACTGTAAGTTGTCGCACTTTTTGGTGGTGTTGGTGTTGAGTAATGGCGTTTGGCCTCTCGTTATCTCCAAGGCTTTTTCAAAGTGTTCGGTAATTTCTCGGTTTAGTTGCTTCCCCTCCCTCCTCCCGTGTCAGAAAAGAGAGAGTAGACCGGAGCCGGCAAGAAGTGTGTGGCTAGCACCCGGGGTGTGGCTAGCACCCGGCCACGCGCTACAGTCATGTCAGTTGTTACATGCTGTCCTTCATCTTACATGTTGACTCTCATGTCGGTGTTAAGATATTTGCACTCGCCGAGGGGAGGTCGCTGGGATCGATCAGGCGAGAGGGAGTGGCATCTTTCCTGAAAGAGTCAAAGACAGGAGATGAGAGGGTGTCCATAGAACGATTTTTGTCAACAGTTGGTTCACACTGTGTGGATGTTAGACGATGTGTTACTATATCTTGTGGTCTTTGATACAATGCGACACCGTGACATATGCTGCAGAAATTTCTGCCAAAGTATGTATACACATATATATGACCTATGACATATTTGTGACACTCTCACGTATCGTATGTCAGCAAATTGTTTCTGACATTTCAGTGACTTTGTTACATGTAGAAATATCTACATATGTAATTTTTTTTTTTTTTTGCTAGTGAAACTCTCAACATTTGTATATCGGCCTGTTGTTTCCTAGATTTTCTGTATGAAACAAAACCAATTCAGTCATGTCACTGGTCATAACATATGGGCCGTTACTCAGCCTGTCACAGACTGTTACAGTCTGCTACATCATGTAGGCAGGTAGTCACCTCAAGCCTGTATAACCGAGTTTTTAGTCAGTCAATCAGATCAGGACACGTGGGTAATTCACCGGCACTCAGCCTCATTGATCACTTTTATTTCGTCTGTCGCTCTGCAGGGAGCAAACAGCGTGACACAAAAACAGAACAGGGTTGCCATAGCTGCAGATTTGAATGCCAGTAAAAACTGCCATTCTTGTCCGTATGTGGGTTAAAAAAACAAAACAAATAAACCCATGGTTGCAAATAAGCCGTCTTGCACTGAGGTCCCACGGTAATACTATTGTGATCCTCCATGTCAAAAACTGTGTGAATATCATAATATCCTGCAAGCTCGTCAGGCCGATTATAAGGTGGGTAGGAGTAGTGTATGAGTGTTTGTGTGTTAGAAGGGGGAACAGATGTGTACACGTGAATACACTCGCACCAAGCAGAAGTGGGGTGGGGCAGAGAGAGAACCGGGTGGCTTTACTGGGTGGCGTTTTCGTCGAAAATCAAGCTCGAACGACAGGATATTAAAATGAAGGCACGAGTACATCGCAACACGTTTTGTCATTCTCGATCATGTCAAGCGGGTACTGTATGCATCCACCCACCTCCTCTCGCGTACCCAGAATCTTTCAACAGCAGATCGATGTTTGTGAGTACAATAAATCAAAGGCCACTCAAACCGTCCATTGAAGATGCGCACCTGTTACTCCAGTGATTACGTCATACTGGCGATAACTGGTGACGTCACGTAGCCCATGGGAGCTGCAAGAGGTTGCGGGCACCGCGTTGCGGGAGGCAGGTGTAACGGTGAAGACAGGCAAGAGCGGCTTGAGAGGCGCACCTGTGTTGTAAACATGGACCAACTAGTGCCTCAATAGGTTGATTACAAACAGGAGCTTACTTCCCTCAACTAAAAAGGGGTTGGGGTGGGGTGTGGTGGGGGTGACAATATTTCTGGCAGCGACCTTAACATCGATCTTAACATCGATCTTTTTACGCACATAACAGGTTGGGCTCTCAAACCCGCGATAAAACGATAAAAATTTATTTCTCTGGAAATGGTCTGAGAAGGTAAAAACAAACACAGGCCTCCTGTTACTGTTTTACTGCGCGTGTCGTGGAGAAGATGACATGCCAGGGTGACCACGCCCTCGGGTAGCTTGTGACAACAAAGTGTTGTGACTGGGTAGTGTCAGTGCATGCTGCCATGTCACATGCAAACATACCTAATCATGTCCCTTGTACAGCATACACTTCTCGCAATGAGCTTATTCCTCGGGGACAACGAAACCTTCCACAACACGTGACATATTGGATGACCACGTCGCCGTATGACATTTGAACTAGATATCAACACAACTATAAAAGGATTTTTGAGTTCGAATGTCAAATGGTGATAGGGGGAATGACCTCCTACCCTACCAAAAAAACCCCAAAAAACAACAACAAAACAAAAAAAACAAAAACAAACAAACAAAAAACAAACAAACACACAGTGTCGGTGGCACGCGCACATTTCTATACATGTCAGAAATAAAACTTACAAATACATTTCAAATTGGCAAATGTTTCAACCAAAAAAAAAAAAAAAGGTTTACAAATTTATATTAACAACGATTTTGCAAGTAGAACCAGTTAGGAACAATTGCTGCATCTAAAATAATGGAACAAAATGTAGTTATGCAGATACTTCCTTAAAATGCCTTTGCAAAAATAGCAAGTTTTAAAATGTATTTTTTTCCCTTCACGGAAACTGCAGAAATATTGTTGTATACTTAAAAACAACTGGGACACGATTCTCCCTGGTCTGTATTTACTGGAGGGACGCCTGAGCGATCTCGATCGTCTAGAAATGGAGTTCTTTGTCCACGTGGAGCAGTGGTTCACATTTCCTAAACACAGTTCCTTCACCACAGTCACCAGGTGAGTTGTAGGGGCTGCTAGTCCATCCTTCAGGCGAGTTATAATTTATTTACCTGTAAAAAAACTATTAAAAAAAACTATTTCGTGGCTTTCCCATCATTATTTCTTGACATCCACCTTTTTTCTGTACCTTTTTGGCGAGATAGCAGTTTACAAAGTATTTTCTTTAGAAACCGATAGTCTTGTGGTTTTGATGTAGTCTGCAAGAATGGAAGAATTTAATATCATAATTTTAAGATCGTTCCGAAACTGAAGCAAGTTGTGTGTGGCTATCAAACGTGGCAATTTGCTTTTATGCGAATTTTGATGCCATTGATTCTGATACAGCTCTTATCAAAACAGTCTTCATATTTCCATGAAGTGTTGCTGCTTTTCAGAAGCGTTTTCGAAAGGAAAACAATGGAAGTCCTTTAGTGCGAGAGCTGACACTCGGCACAGAGCGCCATGAGCCGCTTGTCTGGCATCCCTACCTCCAGGACAACAGCTGCCAATGAGTGCTCAGCCCCTTACCCCCCACAACTACCACCACATGTTCAATCCACTGACCCCTCTTTATGAAACTCTTTATGGAACTGCTTCTGGACCTAATTCTTTCTTTAACCTTTACTGCTTTTACTATGGTTTTGTCATGCAGGCATATGGCCATCCTCAGACTGTAATGAGATATGGTTAAAAAATAGCTTAAGATCACACATCTTCCAAATACCAACACAATATTAACGGTGAAAATATGTGAGTTGCGAAATAATTGCAGGTGGTAGCGGTACACGTGTTGGCAAGTTTGCGACAGTATATGCTGTGTTTAGTGATAAGATAGTAACTATGTAACACAGTCAACTGTTGTCAACTATATCTACTTGTTTATTTTTAAAACGTATAAGCCATTAACTAGGCAATTTCAAATATTTTGTCAATAGAATATAATAAAAAGCAAGCGGTCCGTTCAAACTGTACATATATAGATGGACTTTTAGAGAATTCAAATATGAAATTAAAATAAACTTTGCAATTTCACAGAAGGTTAATAACATTATATGGTCGAACGAAGTACAATGCTCATAAATTAGAGTGAAATTTCAACGACCATAAATCGCAAGATTAAATTTAAAACTAAAAGACGTCGGAATCCCTTCTCCAATGGAGTTACCGCTTTACTGCGGCCTGGCGAGCTAGTAAATTCATAACAGTTGATTAAATAACTGGGTCTAAGCTCATAACTTTAAAAAATTGAGCAATTGCCATAACCAAGCAGAAACATGCATGACAAATATGGCGCCAGTGTTCTTGTCCTGGAACTTGGCTGCGCATAATGCGCACAGCATCTCGTGTGAGAAAAGTGAGGCAGGCATATGGTACGTCCACCCTAATGGTCACCCTCCTCCTCGCCCCGCCTCCTTATCCACCCCATTTCTCCTCCCTCCACCTTTCCCGCGGGTCAGGCGACAATTAAAGGTCACTTGAGATGCGGCTCCTTGAGGATAATATATACGCCTTGGAAGCGCAGATGTTGGCGCTTGCCTGTCTTACTGTGAGAAATTCTAGTCAATGTTCAGGCAGTGGAAAGGTTTCCCGTAAATGTCATCGCAATTATTCTCCCTCATGGTTACTCACCGATTAAAATAATTAAAAAAAAAAACAAACCCGCTACTGCCTCCACTCGCTGTATCATCACAGTATCCTCACCGTATTGGTGACAACCCGTTGCGCCACGGGGCCGTCCACCATGATGGTAGTGACAGGACTATTGATGGTCACGACTAGTGAGGTATGCGTGCTTCCCTTTGTCAGACTTCAGGTTAATACCATGGCAACGGGCGCCCAGAGCTTTTACACCCCTACCGACAGGTGAGCGGTGGAGTTTCTCAGGTCCTGCACGAGCTTTTCTAGTGACGCGCTGCACATTAGTGTGCTCCCTAGTGACGTGCTGCCCATTAGTGTGCTCCCCTAGTGACGTGCTGCCCCTTAGTGTGCTCCCCTAGTGACGTGCTGCACCTTAGCGCTTGCAGAGGTGACGAAGTGCCGCAATGATGTGAGGGGTGCTGGTGATCAATGCCCAGAGTTACAGCCCTTAGATACCTGGCACCTGTTGGTAGGGTATGTAGCAGCAACTGCACGTGCATAATACGAACATGCATTGTCATTATAGTACTGCGGTGTTCTGAGTTGTGTTTGTCATTTCTTGGATGAACATGTGAACCCTGCAGTCTGCTGGTGCATGTAAACTGTACTACGATCGCTGAAACTGGAGTTAAAAAAAAAACAAAATGCAAAAACACGTGATTGCACATGTAGCACATCACAACATAACACTGCCTATACTGCACGACACAACACGTACGTTTGCTGTGCATTGTACATGACAATGTCTACACAGTGGATAGCACATTTTCATGCGACATTGTACTCAGGAAACATTAAATATCCCAAATAAGGTCTGCACCACAGTACCTCACGCACCATGCAGGGTGGGGGGAGGGGCAGTGGGAGCATAGTAGAAGTATGGCCACCTATTAAACAGCGTAATGTCTGTTTTCTCTCCTGCAGTCAACCCACCGCCCAGTTCATTAAGAGACTTTAGGCCTCCAGCGTGTTCATGTATTGATTCCAGGCGAAGGATCGCATGCTGACTGCTGACTGCAGACGATGGCCGAGCAACACGAGGGAGTGCCGATGGAGCTCTGTTTACCAGCTGAACTCACGCGAATTGTTTGTCAGATGAACTCCGCAGACGGCCGCACCATCCGGGTGTAGGGCATGTCGGTCTCTTGAGAATGGCACGCCCATTGCCGCCATGTTGGTCAGAGTCCACTGTGATTCATGGCCAATTTCTCTTAAGAACGTGGAGGTTCTAAATTCAGCTTTATTTCGGTGATTTCTTTGTAATGCTAGAGGAACGTGCAACGATGAAAGGCGCTAACTTGATTGGAATTGCTCCTTTAAGACTGTCCATTACAGCGCCCCGTGCCTCTCGTATTAAAAACGTCTGTGATCGACTGGACACAACCCAGGCAGACCACAGACCCTATAGGGTATACTCTCTAGGGCAGAGGTTGGGAACTTCCGGTCTGTAGGCCGCATCCAGTCCGTGAAATCATTAATGGTCCCACCCTGCCTAGACAACGGCGGGCAGAATTCGAAATTCAATAAAGTTTTTTCATAGCAACATAAACTTATTAAGTGAATCATAACCAAAGGTCAATTTGATGAACAAGCAAGAAACGTCCATCACGGGATAGACAGGACACATACACGTACATTACGGGACAGACGGTGTACTTCTCATCGTCTGCCCGCAACCTTTGGAAAATTATGCATGCATGTGACCTTTACCCCAACGCGACCTCTTCCGGTGTTATGTCGGCTGTTGATGCGTGTACAATAAATTAAAATATTTTAAACACTTTTATTTGAAGAACGCTTAAAAAATGGTGAAGTACTTTTTTCTTGAAGTTTTGGAATTTTCTGTAATGTAACTTAAAATATACAAGTGAGGAGCCCCGGAATGTTCCAAGTTTCAAGAGTGGAAAAGTGTTTACAAAATTATTTTTTTACTTCTATTGAACGGTTTAGTCTTGTTCAGTTTTTTCGATTTTTTTTCTCCCCGTTTTACTTTATTACCCTTTTTATTACCCTTTATTACCCTTATTATTCCCTTCTTACAGGCCGAATTAGATTAGGGGAGATAAAAACAGTTTTCCGTCCTGGAGAAGCAGTTATTTATCTCCCCTAATTCAGCCTAAAAGTTCTCACAAAATGAAAAAAAAAATTTTTTTTACTAGGTGTCGACTGCTGGAGATAATTTAATATCCCCAGGAAAAAGAAAACTGGGGAAAATTTCATAATTCTAGGAAGATGAAAGTGGGTGAAAAATTGATTGCAACATTTCACCGAAATCACGCGCACATACACGCACACACGCACACACGCGCGCACACAGTGAGTTAAATAAAAGTGTGTTTTAAAAAAAGTGATTGTCGACATTGCTGTGTACTTAAGTGTACAGTTTATGCCTACTAATGTCCAACATTATCCTTTCATGGATTTCCAAAAGAAAAGGGCGGTCTGGTGGTACAACGGTTTGCGTCTGTCACCGATACAGTGAGGGTTGGCTGTCCTGGGTTCAGCTCTCGTCTGGGGCACGCTCTGCATGTCACATCTGTTTACATGACTGGCTGCCTTGCCGTGATATAGTCTTGGTTGCTGGCTCTGTGTGAAACACCTATCCCCTAGCAAATGAATAAACTGGCTCGGAAAAATGTGTTTGAGTGTGTTAGGTTTTGTGCAAGTGCCTGTGTGTGTAGCATGCGTGCAAAAACTCTGTAAATGCCATGAACTCCTCCAACAGGAGGTATGTGTGTACTGAGTAGTCATGATTATTATTGTTTATGTACTTTTACTGCACAGCCACAACAGAAAATTAATATGCATTGGGAAAACATTGGTTTCTGTACTGTCTCCTCGAACTCCTAAACATATATTTTGTAGACCCCACAGTTTTGCTAATTTAATGAGAAAAAATTTGCACCGCCACTACAAGTTTGAGGGGAATTTCATATTTTGTATTCGATCTTTAGCACTAAGATCAACTTCAAGTATCTGTTTTTGCGATTTAATTATATTTGGTTCAAATATTTTCAGGATTACAAATGTACACAGCATTTTTAAAAAATTGCAGGCATGTGTGTTTGAGTATATTATAATTGCTGAACCCCAATTAACTCTTGTCAACGCAGAAAAGAGACCATAAGTGAAGAATGAACATCTACCCAGGAAAAGGTTGGAGGCATCAGTTGCATAAGTCATCGGCAACGTCCTCACTGGTCATTGACCAGCCTTCCAACGGCATACAGGGCGATGGACCTGAGCCATCGATCCGCCAAATGGATGATAGAGACCACGTGATTGTGATGTTTAGGTGACAGTCAGCAAGCTAACAGTCCTCTCAACACCACCTCGCCCCGATCCCTTGAGTTATCAGTGGATTGCTATAACACAGCTGTGTATCGGTATAACTACAGTTGTCTGTGTATCGGTATAACTACAGTTGTCTGTGTATCGGTATGACACAGCTGTCTGTGCATCGTGATCCCTTGATTTATCAGTGGATTGCTATAACACAGCTGTTCGTGTATTAGTATACAAACATGATGGTTTGTACACAGCAGTTGGTGAAATGATGGCTTGTGTACTACTACAAAGCTGTCAGTTAAAGATGTATTGCTACACATCATTCGTTGATACTAGCGAGCCATCATGTTGAACTCCTTGAACTGTCAATACTTCCGTCTGGACAACAGCTTTGATGAAAGGACACTCCTAGACGGGAAGGTCAATCGGTATCAGCCTTCATCACCTGCTATCGGATGAAACACCCAAGTAGCAGTCTGTAATAACAAGCTCACATCGGTTAACAAAGAATCAGATCTTTGCTGTAGTTTCCCCTGTACCCCACAACCTGTCTCCTACGACAAGAAGAAGCTGCGGAAGAAATATTTTCTTGAAGGCGGATAAAATCTGGGTTGCAGTCGCTGAGAACAGCCGCAGACCAAGGCTGTAATGTCGCTGTAGACAAATGTCAAAGACCGTGTGTTGCACGAGGGAGAAAGAGACGCGTGTTGATACTTTGCCGCCAAAGTCCACAAGTTTCTGTCCTCCTTTCTTCAACTTTCTACGTGCGGCTACAGGGCCGATAAGAGCTGCCAGGCTGGGTGCGCGCATGGACAAGAGCGATCACCGTATTAACATTTTGAGTTACCTCCCCTCTATCCTCCACTTGCTCGTCTCTCCGGTTTGAAAGCGAGAATAACGCCTTTTGATCACCGTTTTCACGAGGGAGGGGGAGTAAAGCGGAGTGATCAATGATCTGACCGGTGGCGCTGGCTGACGGGGAAAAAATTCCTCTGTCAACATTTGTACAGCCTCACCCGCTGCCTGGTTTGATTGCATCAGCGCAAATACTCTGGGTTAAACAATTCTGAGTCAGTGAGGGGATTAGTGCCTCGTAGTCCGGGCCTTTAACCGTGAAACGTTGGCTACAGTAACACAGCAGCCATGCTACACACGGCCGTCCATCTGACAAGACACGAGGTCTGTTCTGAGAAACACGGCAAGACTTACAGCAGTGGCCAGACAGTAAGACACACCAGTCTATGGTTCAAGATACAGTAAAAGACACAGCAGTCTATTGTCCAAGACAAATTAAAAGTCAGTGTGTCAATTTGGGCGTGCGTGCATGTATTTATTTATTCGTTCGTTTGTCCGTTTGTTTTACTCGCATCTTTATGTGCTTGTGTGACACTACCTGTAGTTGCTAATATTCTGGATTAGGTTCCATTAATGGACACTTGCTACAAATCTGTATGGTAAGATTGTGCTTAATAATGCTTCACAGTTTATGTCTTACACGTGAAGAAAAATAAGACGACTACTACTAGTGTTAACAATAATAAATAATAATGAGTTGGAGAACGTCGTTCCCTAATGGCTCACAAGCACACAATATCATCACAAAAATAACAAGATTCTACATTATCTAAACAACAAGCACACACATAAATGACATTCAACCAGAAACAGAATCTGAACGCCGCTGCTTTGGGTTGTAAAACTGAATATTCCCTCCTGTGGCTGTGCCGGTGTTTTTTAGCACATGTGGGACATCGTTTCCCTGGAATGGAGCACTTGTTGAAAATGGCAAAATGTTTTATTGTGATTGTGTAACATGAACGATCTGGCTTGATGGTCGCTCTGTTCGATGCGAGGTAGATGTTGGCATGTTGAAGTAGGTAGGGCATGCGGTAGGTGTGATGAAAGATCCCGGCAGCCCCGCGCCTGCTTGTACATAAGGCCAGGCCCGGAGGGTGAGGTGAGCTCACCAGGGCTGGTGATGCCAGGATGTGGCGCCAGTTGCTGAGGAAAAAATCAATTGCTGTTAGTCGGCTTTGAAGAGCTTGTGGCAGGGCGGATGGTGTGCTGTGGACACAGCAGCTGGTGCCAGAGACTTGAGAAACAAGATAATAAGACAATCGGGTACGGGAAGCACACGAGGCGGAACAGGTCGGGTGCCAGTGGCAAGAGGAGCGGGTGCTCTGCGTAAAACACCAATCCCCCGCCCACACACACTCACTTGCAGCCTCGTTGTGAGTACGGACAATAATCCTTTAATATGTAAATAGAATAGCTGCCATGAAAACGCAAAAAGTCTTTCCCAGACTCCCAGCCTCCATTACTCCTCGCATCACGCTTTTCTCTGTCCGTCATTTGCTTGAAACGAGTGATGTGTAACCTCGACCCTAAGTTGTTAGCCGGTAGGTAACCGTACAAATCCGAGAACAGCACTTGGCAACTTCGTCAGCATCAGCATCATCACTCATCATTGCCCCATCAGGTCACATGACAAGAACTGAGGCACAGGGTCTCATCGAGTTGAGCCAGGTCTGCGACTCACTGAGCACAACTGTGAACTAGAGTTGATGAGTTTAGCTGCACTGTGTAATGGCAGTGCTTTCACAGGGCTAACCTGATGTAGCTATATACTGTGTACTTTTCCTGCGTTTTCTATATTTGTCTTTTGTTAGTCACCACTACTGTTGTTTATCCTTCTGTCCTTCGTATGCTGTTTGTCTCGTTCTTGTCTCAAGCGGAGCGCGCTCCTTAGGATCGTGAGTATGCGATGCATAAATCTTACATTTATTATTTATTATAACTTGTTTAGCTGTTACAGGGCTAACCTGATGTAGTTATACTGTGTACTTGTTTAGCTTTCACAGGGCTAACTTGATGATGTTGTAGGGTACGTGACCAACATGCACAAGGACGACAACACCTTGATTCTACTTCACTGTCCTGAGACATTCGCCAACGCCACCATGATGAGTAAGTGTAGAGTGTGTGTAGTGTAGAACTATCATAATGAGTGTATAGTGTAGAGCCACCATGATTAGTAAGTGTAGAGTGTGTGTAGTATAAAGATATCACAATGTGTGTAACATGTATTAAAGTGTCCACACGATGAGTGAGAATTGAACAGGTCGACCTGTCCGCCCTGATAAGTGTATAGGAGGTAGCCTGACTCTGTCGACTGGCTGATGCTTGTGTGACCAGTGTATCTCACCCTCCTCTCCCCGCATAGCCTAGTGATGTCGACCATAAAATTTGAGTTCAGCAATTGCAGGCTATCGGAGTCTGGCGAGGTGTGAATGCATCGCCACATAAACTTGGCATTGGAAATGACACGTGATGACAGCGGCTGGAGGGGGCGGAATGATCACCCTGGCGACACTAGTTGCTGGCAATTGCAAGTGTGATAACATTGGGAATGAGCTGGAGAACAAGCAACTAAGACACCCACTCCTTCTAGGGGATTAGTTGTGCCCTTTGCTGGGCGGTGGGCAGCCACCTAGTTTTTTTATTTTTTATTGCAGTTATTGCAGGCTACATCCATGTTAATACTTCACTCTTAGTAAAGCTGTGATGTGTTGCAGGTCCTGGTAAGGTGCAGGAACTGATGGTAGAAATGGAAACGAAGATTAAACATATCGAGAACAAGTTCAGCATCAAGATGAAGACTCTCGGAGTGAGTATTTCCGGTGAACGCGAGGACGGGGCCTATCTGGCCTCCTTCCAGACATGAGTGGCTTAGAAACCAGACTGACAGTTCATGAATGTAACCAGTCCACACCTAATCTGCTAGAACGAGACTAAATGGAGAATATCATACTTTGTACAATAATCCTCTCACATGCATCTGTGGAGAAAGACCTAGCAACCCACACTTGCCTTAAGATTATAATGAAAACTACCGAGAGAGAGAGATGTTAAATATAAACTACACAGGTCTCTCAACTCCTTAAAGAACTATGGTGTTCTCAACTTTCTTTAATGGTAAAAATGGTGGCAACCATCCACATTCTCGATTTATATAAACAATAATCAGAATCAAAGAAAAATAGCGGCCTATGTCCCTAAAATTAATTACAATAATCTTAACATCTGGGTATAAAGTTCCAATCTTTAAAACTTCAAGACATCTACAGTATAAAAGTTATACAAATAACACTGAAGATGTGGTCTTGACAGATTGAACAAATGTAACTGACAAACTCGTAAACAAACTGTTAGCATAACGGCAGCGATGAATACTATAGGTAAATATGGTATTGAACACGCAATGACAGCCTACAATGTAGTAATAGTGGGTCTGGCAACCCTGAAGTACACGCACCCTGAGGACTTGGTAGGCCGCCTACACCCTAATACAAAAAACAAGAACTGGAAGAAGACCACCAACAGTTATGGAACGACCTTCCTTCCCCACATACCCGAACCTCTTCTCGCCTCTTCCATCCTCCATTTCCCATATCCCCATGCGCCTTCATTGTCACTAACATCTTTCCACTAGTTCTCAGGCCTCCATGATTATACCCGTTGCTCGATCCATGAAAGCATACAAACAAAAATAGTGATTTTAGATAAGTGCCAGCAAACGATGAGGAGGAGGAGGATGGAGGGTGTGAATGATGGAGGAGATGGATGATGACGTTGAGGATGAATGAGGATGAGGATGGATGATGGAGGATGAGGAGGAGGAAGGAGGGGGAGGAGGAGGGTGATGGAGGGTGATGGTGATGGTGATTGATGAGTAATTGATTGATGGAGGATGAATGATTGGTGACAATGATGATGTGTCTCAGATAAGTGGCAAGTTTGTTCGGCGGGATGGCGAGAAGCCAGGCCAGACGATCTGCGAGTGCGCCCTGGAGATGGGCGCCACCTACATCGTGACGGGCACGCGCGGGTTGGGCAAGTTCCGGCGCACGGTGATGGGCAGCGTCAGCGACTACGTCATCCACCATGCCCACGTGCCTGTGCTGGTGGTGAGGCACAAGGAGGGCAAGCAGTAGGCGCCACACCTGCTTCCCGGGGCACAGCGGCCAGGTGTGTCCAAACGGAGAACTGGCTTGACACCTCGTGTCGCTGCAGCTGAATGGTCCGCCTCAGTGTGAGAGACTCTGGACAGGGCTCCTATCAAAATGTTTGCGAGTTCAAGAAAACTATGTGCGTTCGTGTGTTTGTGTGCGTGCGTGCATGATGCAGCAAAACAGTGTTAGTAAATAAACACTGTACCGTCGGCAGAAAATTGCTTGTCAGCTATTTGTGTTTTTGTGTTTATGTAATAGTTTTATTATTATTAAACACTACAACATTTAGATTGTCGAGTTGCAGTGACATGAACGGCAGGCGACTACTGCAGGGTGTGCAGTGCTGCACCCGGTCACAGTTCGCCTCGTGTGAGGCGGGTAGCAGCCAGTCTAGCTTGACCGCGCACTTTGTCACTTAGCTCAAACCTTAGCTCCGTCACATGTTCTTGTATTAGCGCAACAATGAGATTGTTCACCAGTCACACATGCTCTTAGAACAACCCTAAAAAATGAGACCAGCAGACATGTTCTTATATTAGCCACGGACTTGTAGTACACGTGTGTTATAGCCACACAGCAAGTTCTGGGACAACCACACAGTCAGTTGAGTCAGATTGATGGGTTAGGGTTAAGGGTAAGGATTAGGGTTATGAAAAAAGTGGCCAAGGAAAGCATCGGCAACAAAAAATCAGCAAGAGAGATCTGGTGTAGGGACAGAGTTCATGCATGGTCTTTAAAAATAATTGTTAATCACCGGCAGCGTTTGGTCTGAACAGTCGACTTGTCGCATGAGACCGGGACATCATTATTGAGACCTTTGAGATGTCAGGCTGAACGTTTCGAGCTTGTCATGTTGGACTTGAGACCAAACCCCAAATGTTATTCTCTCGTAGGATGCTTGTAACTCGTTCATAATCACTGGAAGCCTTCTGTGAGTTTTTCTCATAATCGGTCAGCCTTGATATTTTGCAGAGGAAAGAACTAGAATGTTCTGTCTGGCGCTTGCTTGTGACTTGTAACCAAAGTGTCGTGCAAACAGTTATCAAACTGACAGCTGTCTTGCAAATATTATTTTTATCATGGCATCAATTACTGTGGTGAAACCCAGATCAATGAACTGCAATATATATATAATTGTCTTCATCCCTTGCATGAACTGAGCGGTCCGGTGGCGCAACGGTTAGAGCTGTTAGCGCCTGCTGCCCTGAGTTCATTTCTCGTCTCGGGCACGTTGTTCTTTCTCTGCACGTGGCATCTGTTTACAGGGCTGGCTGCTTGCCGTGATATAGCCTTAGCTGCTGACACGGCGTAGAACACCAATTCCCCCCCCCCCCTTTTGCATGAACTGCCGTGATTGGAATAACATCCGGTCCTCATTGCTATTACCTAGATAGATTTCTAGCCACTGGGAAGGATGGCAGGTACCCAGTGCGTAGCTCGCTCCCAGGCTCCAACCCAGGCTCCGTTGCTCGCTAGACGTGGGTATTGAGGCCAGCGCCATCTTGACAATGTGAGGACGAGCGTTATAAAGTCACACCGGGTGGCGGGTGGCCAGTCGCTTGCTGCTGCTTCCAGTTCTTACGTAAAGGCGTTGGCGCACTGACAGCACTGATAACAATACTAAATTGTTATAACAATACTAAATTGTCGTGTGACGATAAATGACGATTATTTCAAGCTTATTCATGAATGGCTTATCTCGTATGGCATATCATAAATTCCTGAAGACCTGAAGCCCCACCTGCTGGTCGCCAGGAGCACACGGCGCTGTTGGCGGTCATGCACGTGAGGCCACGAACCACTGACCCCACGTCCATAACCTGACCTTGTCTCCATGATCACAGTGTGTGTTTGGTGTCAGAATAAACATGACTGGCAACATTCTTTACGATCTTTGTGTCTGTGTTTGTGCATGCATACGTGCGAAGACATGATCTTGGGGTCGAGGTTTAGATGGAGCCCTTGGCAAAGAGTTCTCTCTGGACTTGCTTTAGTTACTCTGACGTCTGTCTCAATGGTGGAGAGAGTGGTTGGCACCCGCTGCTGCATGCAGGCTTCATGCTTGCCGACCACCAAGAATATCAATTTCAGACAACGCAAAGGTATAAAACAGTCGATGACTGAAATTCGGTATCTGTTTGTCAGTCTCCGTTTGTGGAGACCAAAAGAATGTAACGATGACAACACACTGACGAGACTCGTATCCTGTCACATATGTAATAAGTTGCCACTAGTCCCAGTTTTCGCATCTTTTAGTTGAATAATTTTTCGATATTATATTTATTTCTTATATTCACATTTTTGTTCGCGTTTTGTTCGTTCCAAAAGTCACTGTAGAGTTGCATGTGACAAGCGGAAACAAGCCCAGCTGTAAGGGTGGTTTTCAGACGAGCAAATACCAGTAAATTACTGGAAACGCAAGAGTTGACTCAGTCTGCGGTTGGCGTCGGGTTTAAAGTATCCGCACATATAATCGTTATTCGAAATTCATGGAACCAGGGGCGGCCTGGGCACAGAAAGAATCAGTGGCCCCTTCGCCCGCCGATGTCAATAAAACCAAGTAGCGGCCCATAATATTCTCATTAGTGCAGAACGTTAATTATAAAACCACTTAAAGCTTCCAGCCTTCTCCGACTCTAGCAACGTTAGACTAACTAACAAGAAACACAAGAATATATTTAATATTATGTTTGCTTTCAGCTGTTGTTGTCATTATTTTCTCTTTCTGTTTTATATTCAGTATATGTTGGCGTGGGGGCCCTGTGCAGGTGCAGTTTCCACATGTCTGGGTCGCCTAACGACGGTTACCTGGGTGATTAATTAGACTACAGAACAGTTTAACATGTTTCTGTACCTTCAGTTCCCGCGCCTGGTATTTTGCACCCTAAGGACGCGAAAATGTCTGGCCGAGGATAATAGAATCTACCCCACTACCCTTCCTGCACACGAGAGGAAAACAATACAAATAGAACTATTTAAACAGCCTCTTTAATTTGAACAGCTTTCAGCAAATTTCACGGTTACCTGTGTGTGGATGCCATGGTTGCCGGCCAGAGCTGTTCTTGTCAATACTGTTGCTGCAACTCGCGTGCAGTGAAGTCGTTCGCCACAGAAGCGAGCAAACAATAAAGAAGAGCCACAAACTACAAAATGTCGGGTATCGGGGCTGTGCACGGGAGAAGAGACAATTAGTCAGACTAATTGTGTAATTTGTGTAACTGTGTAATTTGTGAGGAAAGCCTTCAACATGAAGCCTGTGAACCCGTCCATGGCTCTACTCGATGGCCAGGGTGACCGGTCGCTGTCTTGGCCGATGTTTCCCGTCACGTACGTATCACGTATGTCAACGTCGATCAGAGAAATCCACGAACGTATGTGGATACAAGTCCGTGGAGCAAATTGTCACCTCAAGACAATTCACCAAGGGGTCTGCAAATGTAAACAAGATTTTGGTGCAGTGTCCGAAAACGTCAAGACTTTAAGCAGCAGGTCTCGATATCGAGTAAGACATTTTTAATAAACCAGACATTTGAAAGCTGATATTTTATGATTGCTTGTTACTAACACACCAACTGAGGATAACATTAACGTGTACAGTGATAGCAGCACACGCTGAGGGGCAGAATGGCGTGTACGTTTTGGTCGATAAAGCCTCCGCCTCCCCACCAAATAACTGTGTCTGGAGTTCTCAGAATATCCTACACATGTGAATAGAATGAAAATCATTTGCACTTTCAAGGTGCGCATATGCTGCGGTCGTAATGTCACTTCTGACGATTCAGGTGTGGCTGGTAGATAAGCATGATGAGAGCACACAAAGGAAACCACCTGGACTGTGACCTGCCCTAGCAGCTGTATGGAAATTCCATGTTTTATTTCAGTATACACACTAAAACAATGGAACTCTCCCTTTCCATACCCACTACTGAATCCTTTAAACGTGCACTGAAAACGCACCTCTTCAGTAAACATTACTCCTCAAACCCTTTCCACCATGCCAGTCCTTTATCACACCCTTCCCTGCTTGTCTTCCTTTTGCAATATCGTGTTACTCTCAGCTCTTGTTCTCTGGTTCCTCATTGTGTTTTCTGTATTTTTTAAATTCATCATTAATACTGTTGTTTATTCTGTCATAGGTCACATGTTATTCGTTTGTTTTCCTGTCCCTCGTATGCTATTTCTCATTCTTGTTCTTAGGGGCTCCTTAGGAGTGTATGAGCTTTACAAATTTTGCATTTATTATTACACATTTATATGTTATCAGCGAGCACATGCATGTTTTATTTCAGTGTATACACCCATTTTTTTTAAGACTCCTGGGGCATAACTGTTGTTTTGATAGCAAGGATTTGTTTTACGGGGTGGGGGTGCTGGCCCACGCCCAACCCTCCTCCTTTTTCAGCCGGGCTTGGGACCGTCCTTGGCGGAGAGCAGCCAGCCCTGTAAACAGATGCCACGTGCAGAGAAAGAACAGCGTGCCCGAGACGAGAAATGAACTCAGGGCAGCCAACCTTCACTGTATTGGTGACAGGCGCTAACAGCGCTAACCGTTGCGCCACCGGGCCGCTTGTATACAACCATACATTTAATGTTTTGAGTTGACACTCAATGGCTGACTATATACATTCATAATCTGATGTGTACACAGCCTTTGTTTTATGTTTTATTTCAGTGTGCACATACATCCAGTTTTTATTTTAGTGTCTACACTCACACATCCAAGGTTTTGCTACTTTTGTGTAGAAAAACTTCTACAGTCTACACCAATGTCTACCTCATTTTGCTAGGACTTGGTCAGGTGACAGGATCTAAAAGAAAAATAATAATTCTGATGATTTGGGGTTAGTACTTTGTGTGTGTGTTTCAATCATGATATAACATCTGCACAAATGCATCAATGTACAAAAACACGACTTGAAAGAAGTGCAAGCTGTTTAATGTTACACAATATCTACTTGTTTCATACAAAACATTGCTGCTGTTGGACATGGGAGCCAGGTATCTGGAGCTGAGAACTTCCAGCAAGTTCACACTGGCCACAGAATGGTCCTGTTGGACTTCATAGCTGTATTACTTTCACAGGCTCCAGACAATGTGAAAGAAATGCTTTATTGTAAACATAAGCTTTAAGGTAACATTCTGGTTCACAACAAATAAATAGCCAGGTGTTATAAGGATGTGATTCAAGGATGATCACACAATATCAGCTGCTTAATTCATCCTTAAAGACATCACTGATGAACTTTTGATCACAAACAGTTTGTGTCCCCCAAGATAATAAGATGAGTATAAAAATAGCTGATTTCAGATCCATGGCATAAACCACCCTGCTGGTCTGTACCGAGCAACTGTTCTAAACAAAAGTGCTCATACATGTAATTAACTGCATAATAAGAGGCTATAGTTGACCTTTATTTCACTCTATTTATCAAATAGACATCACAAAAATATTATTGCAAGACAAAAAATATATATCTATAATATTCATCTTCACAGAACTGAAGCTGGTGTTGTACAGCTGATCAGTTTTAACAACACGAAAAAGACTTTACAAAAATGCTTCGTTTTTGTCATATCAATTGCTAAAAGCACTTATGAATGAAACAAAGTTTTGTGCATTGGAAGATGGCAGTAAACTTGCATAATAAATTGCACATCTTAAAGATACAAGTATTATAAGCAATAGATAAATAGTCTAAAAATGTGGATATCTTCACAAAAAAAGGGAATGGACATAGTTGAGAACAGCCAGCACTCTCGTCACACCTCAAAAACTACTACATCGCTGAGAACAGTCAGCCCTTTCGTCCCATTACACCAGTGCTACCCAACCTTTTCTCGCCAAAGGGCCAAACTGGAAATGATATAAAATCTCACGGGCCATAACATGGCGGTTTTTCCAGAATTATGACCTTAAAAATGAAATTACGTTATGTCTGGTTACAATGATCAGGCTTTAGATTGGGCACCCCTGTGCTACACAAACTACTACATCGCTGAGAACAGTCAGCACTTTTTCACACCATACAAACTACTACATCACTGAGAACAGTCACACTACACAAGCTGCTTTTGTTATCCTTGTTCTGTATTCCATAATACAGAGTTTGACAACATGCTCAGATCATGATCAAGTTAATGGCTGTCAATACTCAACATTTCACACACTCTAACAACAAAATATGAAAACTTACATTTACTAGCACCTAGTTCTTGACACTCAATGGCTGACTATATCAAGTAAAACAGAATTCTTTTTAAGCTGATCGAGAACACTAAACAGATGTGCACTGAAAGTATGCATGTGATGATGACAGCTTGCCTATTAACAAATATTAGTCAAAGATTCATTGCCATGCATACAAATGTTTGTAAACTAAGGTAAGTTACTTTACAAAGTATTTACTTGCAGATAACCATCATGGCAATGTGTGACAACAATACACCAATCAGGTAAAGATTTAAATGACCCCTAAGCAGGAAAAAAAGTCTAACATATCTAATATATATCTAACATCATCTCACACAAATGGACAGGGCAAACATGATAAAGGCTAACAACAGGACATGACAAAGGAGCAGACAAGTAGACAAACATAGAAAAAGAAACCACTACTTAAATGAAAAGCAATATTACAAGAGGACAAACACAACAGACATGAACACCAGAATAAAACAAAATTAAGATAAAAGTATCATTACACGACAAACATGGAACATATGACAAGCAAAACACATTTTGACAATAAAAACATGAACTTGTATTACTGGACTATTAAAACGAAGCTGGTGTATACAAAGCTTCCAGTTTAGCCACATTTCAGCTTAACTACTAGAATGAGGCTGGGGTATACAAAGCTTTCAGTTTAGTCAAATTCATTGTTTAGGCTCGCCAAGACTAACAGCGTAGAACTTCGCAAAAGGTTAACTGTTGGTCTTGTCAGACAGACAGCAGTCCACCTTTACACGTCCATGATACAAACCTGACAAACATGTTACCAACTTTGACCACTACTAATAACAATAATTCTATAGTGCATTTCTCTACTTTAAAGTAGGTTCATTGTGCTGTTAAGAAAGAAAAAAGAAAAAAAAAAACAAGTAAAACATATGAATATATAAAATAAACAGAACACACGAATTTATATATATCAACAAACATACAGACACATATCATCAAAGAATCTTGCAGTCTAGCCCAGGTGGAGAAAGAACACTTCACTTTTGTGTTTTGTTTTGAATGAACTTTTTCTAGCAACACAACGAGAGTAAAGCACAATCTTAGCACTGAGGAAAGATTAGTAAACACCACATCAGAGTGGAAATATTTATACATCGAGATGAAGGATGGCACCACACACATTTATACTATGGTAGGAAGAAAGGACACTGAGATGTTTCCCCCATATACTAGTTTTCAGTAATTATTGAATTTACTTTATCTGATCTACTGACATTAGTAGACTCAATCTTGGATATATGTGAAAACTTGAGAAAGGATTACAAAGTGGAATAATGAGAGTATTTACTGGCTGCAGACGTCAAACAAACACAGTGCCAAATAATGCCTCTTCACAAGCTCAGGAGAGGAAAAAGTCTCTCTACAATAATCATGAATCCAGTCTGTTCCAATGAGTGAGGTTAATCACGCAATCTGAACATAGTGGCATCTATTGCTCAGGAAATATTAGTGTGAGTGAAATATGAAGTCATCTTTATCAGATTCTAGTCATTCTGAAACCTTTCCAGTCCCAGAGCGATCCTTTCCACTAGGCTAGTGATCTAAAATCTGTGATGATTCATCAATAACTGCTGTCAGGACATATGTGACAAACCAGTAATTATTGTCAATGATTGGTGACATCAGTAATTTTCAATGATTGGTGACATAATCAGTAATTTTTTAACAGATCTGGATTCTTAAAGTCACCACTGTACCGGACATTTATCCGCTTCTACAACAGCTTGTTTTCCAGTGTTTTGTGAATGTTTATGTATGTGCAAGTAAGTGTGTGTGTATAAACAGACACATATTTAGAGTTAAATCTTTGTAAGCTCTCAAATATCACCCCATTTCAATTAAATGAACATCAATACATAATCATTAAAACTAAACATCATTAAATACAGTCCGTCATCACATCTTAGGAACACAGATAGACACAATAATGTCACTGAAAGCTGGATGAAAAAATGGTTTAATTTATTTCTAATAATTTTTCTAAATTGCAAACTAGGAATGATGACAAAAAAAAAAAAAAGCAACTCTTAAAAAAACAACAAAAACAAACACCAGACTATGATGAAGACTGAATGGTAGTTAATCACTTGCTACCTCTGATGGCACTGAGTTGATAGTCATAATCTTGGTTTCAGTCCCAAGACATGGACGTGGCAGTGTTGTCATGAAACACTGACATGACAACACTGTGGTGACAGTCACAAGGCCTTGGTGTAGCTGAGATGTAGTTACAATCCTTGGTTAATGCTGAAAGGCACAGGCATGCCTGGATTTTGCTGGATGAGACCAAACCTCTGCTTCTGCTTCCGCTGCTCATTCATCTGTAACATTAAGAACAATCAGTGTACTCTGCCAGCCCACAGAAATCTTTTCTTAATACCCATTCTTTATCATCATAAACAGAGTAATGACAACACTACATGAAAAACTACATTAACTCATTCAATTTTGCCACTGTTCTGTGTCCTTGACTGCGACGGGAGAAACCTGACAGTTTTTCTTGATGCTGTGTTGTGAAGTCCTGATCAGACGTGTTAAAAGAGTGTAAATTATTTGTGTGAAAACCTGTTGAGGTGAGCCTTCGTTCGTTCTCTGTTTCTGAATCTTTTTAGTGTGCAGGTTTTTGGACTGAATGGAATTGGCAAATATTAAATGAGTAATATTGTGAATTTGAATAACTGTTAGATTTTAAGGACTAATTTTTCTGTCCAGGTTTTTCTTTCCTTTCTTTTTTCATGCAAGAGCAACAGTTTATGTAGACTGCAGTTCTCTAAGCCCTATGTAAAAACATAAATTTTTACATGTTTGCACAGTTCTTCCTGCTCTGTAACAATGCCTCTCATGTTTCTGGTTACTGGATCTTTAACTACATAGATGCTGACCTGTTCTTTCAGCTCCATGAGCTGCTGTGACAATGTCTGGACCAGGCGATTGGTAGAGTCCAGCTGTACCTGCAGGTTTCGCAGCTCGTTCTGCTCCCCTTCACTCTCCTCCACTGTCAGTGACATGGCTCGCATGCGAGGGAACCAGTCCAGGTTACGATCCTACCATAAGTTAAATGTACAGTCATCAAAAAAGCTCCCTCAGATTCCATCTTTCTGGGATGAATCTCACATCTTATGTGGCATTTTCCCCGTGAATTCTAGAGTATTAAGTGTATTGCTAGAGATCTCTATGGTACTGTAGGTAGTAAAAAGCAAGTATGTTCAAGGGTAGTTTTCTATCCTAAGGGCAAGATTGTTAATACCTTTGCTTATATTTTCATCACTTGCCCTTGGCAACCATTTGTTTTCAGACAGTATTCAGCTATCTGCCTGACTAGTTCAGCATTCAGACTTCAATTTTTAAATTACCTTTACAGTGGGCAGAAGTGAAGAAGCAAAAGATGATAGATCTCAGTACATCTTCTGAGGGTACCCATCTCCTCCCTCATGCTTGGTAAGAAATGAGTGCTACAATGTATCATGCCAACAGCACGTCTACAAACCCTTCATGAAATATCATAAAACCAATGCCAACCCACCCACTAGGGTTACTGATTTTAGAAGGGAATGAGACCTGGCTGGTGACCAGCAGCTAGGCTTACAGTAGTATTCCAAAAATTTTCAGCTCCAGATTTACTGACCATTCTAAGGATGGAACGTCTGCATTTAAAAGAGGAATAAATTCTCTATTGAGCTGCGTGTCTTGAAATCGATTTGTTATGACATCAAGACTCAGTTGATTCATCAGCATCTAGACTCACAACAGGACATTCACATTCATGTCTAAGCCAGTAAACGCACCTTGATCATTGAGTGGACATAACTCTCTGGGCCAGTAAACTCTGTTGGATCCTTGACATTGACCAAGACAATGAAGAAGAGATAGTGCCACATGTTGTGCTCGGACTTGATGTGCTCCTCAAATGAAACTGAACGGTTGTCAAACTTCTCTCGCTCAAGGCCTAGCAAAAATCACAAAGTCTTAGTGCACTCAACAATGCTCACCTGTCTGGGAAGTCAGGTCCACAGTTATGATACTGAACCTACTTTGTAAAAATCTGCACATTTCTATGTGTGAGAGAAAGAGATAATGTGTGTGTGAGAGAGAAAGAGAGAATGTGTGTGAGAAAGAGATAATTGTGTGTGCATGTGTAAGGGAGAAAGTGTGTAAGAAAGAGAGTGTGTATGAGAGAATGTGAGAAAGAATGTGTGTGAGAGAGAAAGTGTGTGAGTGAGAAAGAGACAGTATATGTGTAAAAAAAGAGAGAATGTGTGTGAGTGTGCAGGTGCAGACAGTTCTTGCTTTATTTAAATTGCATTATGCAAATTCAACTTTATGTAAAAACATTCTGAAAAAAATCTACATTCACAAAAAAAATAAAGAAAATTTTTTGTACAAGCCAGAGAATGTGTGACAGTTGCAATCTAGGCAGCGTAAATGGTGGTGGGAAAGTGAGAAGCATCTTCATGTCGGTTATCATGTGTCAGCAGTCATGGGACAGTAGTTAATATGTCTACACTTTACTACATCAAGTAGACATTGTGTTCCTGGCCTACTCACCACATATAAAGCAGGTGTTCCTTAGAATTTCATCCTTTTGCTGCTTTTCACTTCTGAGATCGGCAAAGGTGTCAATGATGACACCAAAAATGAGGTTAAGCACAATGATGATGACGATGAAAAAGAACAGGAGGTCATACACAACTCTTGCCACAAACAACGGCTCCTGTGAAAGAAATTTTCACTAGAAAATAAAGATATTTGTGTAAGAATATTTTGCTGGTTGAATAAGCAACAAATTGTGCCATATAAGCCTCAATATGATGTCTAAATGTATATAGCATGGTGTCGACACAGCAAACACTTTATAACCTTATCTCATGTTGTAGTTTTAAAATTGTTATGATGAAAAAACAGTTTGATTTTTGTTACAATGAAATAATAGAACAAACTTTTCACTGATTTTTTTTTTCTAAAAGTACCCAACCTGATCGACATAACAAAACAATCTACATGGGGGTAATGTTGCTTATTTAAGTAATGGACCTCTATAATGCTGTAGTTTTTCATAAAATGGGACCACTGGACACTCAATGGACTTGTCTGAAAAGAGTGGAAGCTATTAGGATGCCTCACCTGACTGCTTGGTTTGCGAAGCACATCCCCAATACCCCCTCCATTGCGCAATCCTTGGTTCAGTGAGGTGACAATGCACATGATGAGAGAGTCACATGCCCGCTGGTTGTCAGTGAACTCCTCTTCAGATGGTGCCATTTGACCAAAGCTTGGTATTCCTGCATTATAAGAGACAGATGTTTTTACTTTCTCAGAACTGCTAAAGACACTTAATGAAGCTATCTCGGTCAAAAATCAAGGATAGCTGCAACTACTACTAGGTTATGGTGTGTATTTCAACTACACATTTCACTGGCATGTGTTTTCTGAAATATTTATCAGTTAAAATCACTGTCAGCCTCCCTTTCATACACAGCTGACATCACACTACAGGCTCCCTTTAAGGAGGTATTTGTCATTATTTACCTGATACCAAATCATATCTTCCCTTTATAGACATACCTATCATAGAGCTGATATCTGACTGGGCTGAACAGTTTTTGTTATCTGCTGCACAAGTGCCTTGCCAGTCTGTAGAGTTGGTTACATCTGCAAAGTAGCAAGCAATCAGTTACAGTCATTCAGCATAGAGGTGCAAAATGCATGCTGGCACATTCCATGGCTTATTACAACTCCTGTTCTGTCATTTCTTCACCTACCAACTACCTCCCAGCCTGCTTCACCAGTCTGGAACACAGACATTTTTGCCAGTACATCTCAGTGAACAATACTCACTAGCAGCAAGCAGATGGGTGTTGGGATATGGATCCACCTCCATTATGAAGTCGTCTTTGAAGAAGATGAAACCAATGATAGAAAAGAGGTAGATAAGGATGACAGCCAACACTGCAGTCAAGATAATGGAGCGGCCGTTACGTGTAACAGACTTGATGACATTCAAAAGTGTCTCTTCGCGATATACCACATCCAGAAGCTGTAGACAATGAACAACATTTATAAACCAGGCTAACCTTGCTCTACATAACAAATGTAACAGATTGCCCCTTGCCTGTGATATAAATTAAAGTCATTGGCTGCTAGTCATGGGGTTAGTGTATGTAAATCAAGCCTGAGAAAACATTATAAAAATGGCAATTAAGGGTATTAAATCATAAATCAGATGATAAAAAATAGCATGCCATATGGTCAAAACAGACCAGTCTGGATGTGTGAATTTTTTGGATTTTTGTAATAGTACTAGTGAGGAATGTATCAGTGATTTAGCTGTCATATTAAGTAGACTATTAGAGAACGTTCATACTGTTACCCAGACAAAAACTATGATATTTTCATGTGGCAAGGTTACAAAAGTTCCACATCTATCCTTTCATCGCAAAACTATTGAGGTGGTATGGGATTATAAGTACCTAGGTTAATTATAATAATAAATTCAATTACAATGTGTACTTGCAAGTAATCTTCTCACTGATAAAGAAATGTAGAAAACTTGACCTGCCCTTTGATATTCAAATTGGCCTATTTGATAGACGTATGCAACCTATTTTGCTGTATGAAAGTGATATCTGGACTTTTACACAGGTTTAGCCACATACTTCACTGCTACATACTTTAAGTCTTTCGTTCATCTGGAATCTTAGTTG
The DNA here is from genome assembly GCF_003073045.1 of Pomacea canaliculata. Taxonomy (NCBI): domain Eukaryota; kingdom Metazoa; phylum Mollusca; class Gastropoda; order Architaenioglossa; family Ampullariidae; genus Pomacea; species Pomacea canaliculata. The sequence goes on from NC_037598.1 coordinate 17,144,302, forward strand.
TAGCTTTTCTCCCCATCAATTTAAACAGTAATGCAACATTTGAATGATCAGTTTCTTCATGACTGGAAATAAATATGTATACAAATAATTAAATTTATCCCCTACCTCATTTAAATTACATAATGGACATATTCTTTAATTTCTAGGTATTTCACTATATCTTGATTGTTGAATAGGCAGTTTGTTGAAGCTTGACCTAAAGTTTATTAAGTGCATTGACTTTTAAGGCAGGGGCTATATCTATCAGGTACTTCTCTAAGCCAAAATACTCTTTAAACATACGGTAAGTAATGCAGATATTATTTCTCCTTCCACAACTCTACAAAGGGCAGATAATCATGCAGCAGATGTATCAACCTGGGGAAGAATGTTGTGGCCCATAGATATTCAATATCAAAGAAGCTATGATGCACACCTTCAGCCTTGAACCTATAACCACATGACTAACTGCTTCTTCAGTTTTTAAATGAATATATCTTACCAGAACTATATTTTTATAGTTAATCTGATTTTTTCATTGATATTGTACATCAACTATGCCACATCATAGCTTTTGAGTTTCATCACAAGAAATGAAAAGCAAATAAAGACTGACCAACAGACTGTAGAAGAACTCATGGAACAGAATGCCACTGACACAGAGACCCAGGTTGACCATATGGTACATAAACTCAAAGTCTGTGATAATAACTTGAATAGGTTTTGTGAAGGTGCCTCTGTTGCCCATCAGACTCACTAGGAAGACCCCTTTGTTGATCACCTGCATTAAATAATATTCTATTATGGCAAATAAAATTATATATATATACTTAGACTTGATGTGCAAAGAAAGTAATTAAAAACATCTTTCAACCTCAGCATGACAATATATGCATGTTTACCAGGCTCTTTTACAAGCTTGGAACACAATTTTATGAAGATAAACCATAAAAACAAGCATCATGATTAATTGCTGGAAAATACTTATGAACATCCACATAACGACAATACTATCGAAGTATTCTAAGTAATCATTAAACAGGTCTACTTATGGTTATGCCACAGCATTAAGTGCTAATGATAAGATAACAATGGTAACACTGAATGCTAATGGTAACCATATGACAATGCTAACATTGAGTGCTCCTAGTAACCACAAAGTAGGCTCCAGCCCAACTGAAAAGATAAGGCGCAGAATGGTGGAAATGATCAGAGTTCGAATCCCTGCTGGGCGAGGTACTGTGATAACAATAGCCAACGACACCAGCATGGCAGTCCATACTAGTCCAGACAGTCGGGGGTCTAGTTCTGAAGCATACAAACAAAAAAGTCATGAACTGAGATGGTTCTCTATGTCTAGGACATAGATTTAGTTCTCACATTCCCTTAACAGATCAGGTACAGGTACTGCTGGGGAAACAAGGGAAATTTTTTTGGTTGGCTGGAACTGTGACCTGCTTAACAGTTAAGCACACTAACCCCACAAAGCTACACAGGCTCTTTTACATGGATGGGAATAATTGAGAATGAAAAAAAAAAAAATCAGATTCAGCAGTAACAAATGCCAAACAAGATAAGTTTATTCAGCATTTTAGAGCAGGTCAGCTTTGGCAGATCTGTCGCTAAGTTTTACCACAGCTTATAATACAAAAGGTGTTAAACAATTCCTTAATTCATAGTTACTGATCTGTCGAAACTTGTGAAAGCTTTTATGTAGCAAACCATATGATAGAGTTTCATCAATTCACAGATTTCTTCTTACAGATGCCTTTCATACAATTAATTTAAAGCAAGAATAAGATATATATAATAGGTGTCAGATCTGTAAACTCACAACTGTCCACTAAGAAGATGTCTAGAACTCTTTAAAATTACCATGGCTTCCTCCTCAGTAGTTTTCTTGAAAGGGTAGAAGGCAGCTACAAGGAGGTTGATGATGACAGCAAAATTGAAGGAGATGCTTCCCCAAAGAGTCATGTGACTGCTGAACCAGAACAGCAGTGGGTTGGCTGAAAGACATGGAAAAGTACTGTCCTTGATTTCTGCCTATTGGCTTGTTTTACCACTAAGGATACTAAAGAAATAATATCCCATATCAACCAATCTTACCTCCTAGATCAACTAATATATAGTCAATGGATCTCTTTGTGTAGCTGATGTGGCCTTACTGCTGATTGTGCAAAGAGAGGAATTAATATGTTAACTTAAAAATGCGATATTCTCAAATATATCACTTTCACAAAGATTCACAGCATTTGCTGCCAGCCTGTCGCTGAGCTCAAAGACATTTTGAATTGTTTTTAATCAGGAACATACAGTTAAGAAAAGAATCCTTTGCATTTAAAAATAGAACTAATTCTTTATAGAGCCACACCCCATAAAATCTACTTATTGTTGAATATTTAAAAAAAAGAAAAAGGTGAAAAAGAACAAGTAGGTGCTATTTCTCAGCTGAGATGAGACTTTGGTAGCCTATAGTCTGATAATGGACATGATGAAATAACATTAAAGTGAGCAACAGTGATTATTTCTTTTTTTATCTAAAAGCAACAATCAGCTAAAAAATGCTGTAAATAATGTGTTTAGTTACAGTGTGTTGTATGTTACTGCAAAGTTGTTTGCTTAGATCTTAAGCACACCTGTTATATGTTGTGAAATTGTTTTCTGTTACAATGCAGCAAACATGTCTTGCATTGAGCACAATTAAAAATGAAAAAAAAATGTGGATTAATGAATAATCTTTATACACTGAAGTTGTTTTAAAGTAAGTAGACCATAAAAATTAAGTTTTCCTTGTAAATTATCTTTTTCCAATACTTACCAGATGAACATTAGGAGCTACAACTGCTCTTTAAGTAATCATTTTTGTTTGGTTAAAGAGCAGGGTGTAGCCCCTAAGCTCCTAATGTCTGATAAAGATAATGAAGAAAGTGCTGTCCTTCATGAAAAGAACCACTCAGTATAACATCAAGACTAAATTTATATAGACCCTGATAGTTATCTGCTCCAGCCTCTACTGTTAAGACTTTTTAAGTTTTGCATAGTCTAATGTAGAAATGACCCAATCACTCTGCTTCTAAAATTTGTAAGCCTTAACATAGACTGATGCATTTTTCTAGTCCTCAGAATATTGTACACTAGAGCAGACTGGCGCGCATCTTCGGTATTGAGGCTGGAAGCCAAGTATTTAATTTGGCACTGCCAGTAATATTCCAAGGATTGGTTTGTTTCTGAACAAATGATACACTGGATAACTTATAGAATGAAATTTTGCAGATATGATATAATTATCAGTTGTTTCTGGACATCTCAATGCAACAATACTCAAGTTAATGGCAAGGTGGTATCAAAATTTACATTGCAATCTTTGTATGAAATTAATGACCAAAATATACCATTTCAAATAGTCAGGTAATTCTGATATAAAAAAGAACAGAGGTTGATTCTTAGATGAAAAGAGAGCCTTTACTAAACAGACAGATTCTGTATGTTTTATATGATCACAACTAACCTCTTAATTTTTTCTGCCATTTCATTTCTGAGAACATATCTTCATGTCGACTGAAGAAGTCAGACACTTTAGAACCTTGCTCATCTCGTTCAGCTGTCTTGAGAATGACATTTTTGGTTTCCTCGGTCAAGAACTCACAAATTTCAGGGATTGGGAACACAATGCGCTCCATGGTGCGGTCGTGTCGGACTATCTGTAAGAGAATAAAGGAAAACATGATGAAATATTATATTTTGAAAAGAAAGCTGAACATTATCATGTAATTAACAAGTGAGTCAATGTCCTAGAAATCACAAGGTGTACATGTCACTGTGTGTAAACATGCATGACACTTGGCAGTCATTACCTCAATCTGTGCTGTGTGTTTGGTGTAGAACTCCAGGGCTTGATCTCCATACAAGTCTGTGCCACTAGGCTTCAAGAGTTCTGCCAGAACCTTGTTGTGCTGTGACAGCTGCATCATAGACAATGGTACTGAGGCTGCATCTTATATCAGGAACTTACCAACTTGTGAGTCCTATGTCACAGACTACAATTATAGGAAGCTGCCAATGACAAAATATTTGCAACAGTATAGCTGTAAAGTAAGAAGTATACTATAGTGCAAAAACTTAGTGGATTCTTTGGTGAAATTTAGCAGAAATGACAGATCTTAGCTCTAGATTGCATGCCTCACAGATCATGGGCATGGTTGATAAAATTGGTGCTTGTATCAGGGGTTGACGATGAGGGATGTCTCAGGATGATGTTGTGACCTATCAGGAGTACAGCCCCCTAAGTGAATGCAGTACCTGATGTGCCAGGATGAAGATGTTGTGACCAACTGCCTTTGGCGAGGCTTCTCTTTCCTCTTCCTCCTCCTCATCGTCTTCTATTGTATCTTCAGAGTGAAACGCTTGTTTGGCCACATCCACCTGCAGCAATTTAAAGATTCTTTAATATTTACACCTTTGGAGCAATTAGTTGCCAGGTGAGACACATCTTTAAATAAAACAGTCACAATCATAAAAGCAACATCGTCTCAAGCAGGTGACCATGCTGCAAAATATACTTAACTTAAAATTAACTTTCAAAATTTCTTTCCCGTTGACTGGTGAAAAAAATTACTTTAGAAGCACCACATCCATTTGCTTTTTTGCATACAAAATTCACTGCATTAAACTCTCCACAAGCATGAAAGTACAAAAGGCAAAAATGTGGTTGAAATCATATGGCTTAATAAGAAATAAAAATTTTATTTCTTCTTTAGAATTGATAACAGATAAAGAGTATGACTTTTTGATACAACACTACAAAATGATACAGTTTAACCCTCTATTTTCACAGTCCTTTATACCAGTATATCTCTGTCAGTTTTCTTATAAATCTTTGCTAACCTGTATTCAATATTTGCTAACCTGTATTGTAACATGCAAGTCATGCACCTTCTTTTCTTTCTGTCTTGAGAGCACAAGCACACGTTTGCATGCACACAGTCACACATGTACAAACTCTTTAAATTATAAACCATATAAATTACAAATAATTCAACAGTTAATCATTTCAACAGCAAACAGCACTCCAAATGGTGCACTGCTATTCATGCCTACTGACTTTTTTACTCAAAGTGTGGAACACTACATTGAAAGAACACCTTAGAACTTGAATTCGATTGCTAGCATTCAATAAACAATGTACTTGTCATATTCTCAATGATTTACAAATACTTATATGAGCTTAGTTTGAAAGGACATTTGTGCTAGCTTGAGAAAAGATACCCCTGACTGATTCCTGTGGTGGTAGGATGATAGAAAGGATAAGATCTGGAACCAGTTGCAGTAAGTGCATGACCCAGTTGGGTGTGTGACTAGCCATATCCAGTGACAGGATCAAATGTTACCATATCTGCAGTAATCACTCAGCAAACATCACTCAGACACACATAGATCTCTGCCTATTAACATCAAGCCACAACAGGGAACACTGCCTCTCTCAAACACCCATGAATCTGTGAGATGCCTGGCTGAATAGAGTGCATGACAGCATAAGGCCAATCAATTTCTTAATTACTTTTTACTCAAGATCTCTGGCTGTGTGCCGGTTAATCAACTTTTTAATGTTAGTGTTTACTAAAAATGCCTTGAGTGAAGTGCACAATAACATAAGGCCAATCCCTGTCTTACTGTTACTAATCAAGATCCCTGTTACTCTTGCAGTAGGATGTACATGACAGTTTAAAAACAGCTACTTGTATCAATTATTTAAAGACAGCTACTTGAATTAATTATTTAAAGATAACTATAATGATATTTTTTACCTTTCAATGCAGTTGATTGGTCAATGAAACATTGAGTTAACTTGTTCAGATTATGTTCATGTAAATAGATTTTTGGTCTTCATACACCTGGTTTTTACACTAGACACCAATGCAACAGGACAGCAAAAGGATCACTGTTAGAAATATACGGCCTAATACTACTGTCACCGAATGACATTTTAATTTAAAACGTCTTTATACACTTGTATACGTCTACTAATTACTTTCCCAATTAAAATGGGTCACCCTGTTTATTAAGCTTGCCAATACAATGTCTCCTCCAATAAACAACGACAAATAAAAGAACCAGGCATCACTTCAGAAACATCAAATAAAACATCAGATTAAAAATATCCACAAACATAGTTTGTTTTCCCTATCAATGGACTTGGCAAGCAGCTACCATCACAAAATTTTGCTAAAAACTGGAGCTTAGTCAATATGTACATGACTGATGAATCAATGAATCATGGAACATCTCTGCATACAAGGCTCTAATGGTGTGGCCTGTAGAACAAATTGGGCAGCAATAATACAAATTTTATGGGGACAAAAATAAGCCCGCTAACAATCCTAAGTGCAACAGAAGTGAGGGGGAAAAAGACCCCAAAAAAATTCTTTCAAGCGCTTTTCAAAAAGAAAAGGAAGAACAGGAAACAAGAAATGCATCATAGAACAGAAACAGGACCTTTCACATCATGAAACACCATGCTCAAGTTCATGCAATCAACTGCAGAATTCTTAAATTCCAAGTCAACAGAAGTGTAACACGTGGCATGCAAGCACAGAAATGAAGGTGACAAGTACCTGCAGGTGCATAAGTGCCATAGGTTTCTGCAACTGTCATAAACTGACATCACCACCACATGCACATGGTCAGGACCACTGCAGGAAGGGGAACAACGGTAACCACACTTCTATCTCAGTACCTGCCTGTGCATGCATGCACCAACATCTGCCAAACAGAGAACACTAGCCTTGCCTGGCTTTGACACCAAACATCCCACAACAAATAGGACCAAAGACTCAAGCTGAAACACAGCATTAGTGTGTGACATCAGGGAGGCAGAAGAGGAGACAGGTGTTAACCTCAATGGACACAATATCTCCATCCATCACTGCCTGCTTAAACACTTGCTTCATTGCCTCCACCTGCAAATGCAACCAAAGATGACATGTGTGGTGGGACCATCAGAAGACTGTCTACACTCTCAGGGTTATTAATGTCTACACCTCCAGGGTTTTAAAGAAGACTGTCTACAAGCCCAGGGTTATTAAGTCTACACTCCCAGGGTTATTAGGAAAATTACAGAAAAAAAATCCAGTTATTTTTTGATGTACACTATAACAAGCAACATTAATCAAACTGCAACAAAGGATTACCAGCTGCTTTGGACTCATATTGTTTAGGATTCGTTCAGCATTCTCACTGTCATGGCGACTTTCCATAATTGCCAGAAGCAGTTTGGAGGCATTGTTCTGTAAAGAGATCAGGAAGCACAATTAGCTGAGATCAAATTACCTGTAAATTGTCTGTCATTTAATCTTACTCAACATGGGATAACCTCTGCTCCCCTTTGTGAAGCAAAGGCCCCTGGGTGTAGAGTTTCCTGCCCATTCAGCAGCAGTCCAGCAGAAAAGGGACAGAATTTACTAGCTGTCTAAAGGCCTGAAATAGCTGTTCACAGTAAAGTTCTCTGGATTAGCTATTACACCCTTAGTGGCAGTAATGTAGGCATGTCATGTCTACAACATTTTAAGACACAAAAGTTCTCTCATTTACAAAATTCAGCTGCTCAACAACAAACACCTTCAGTTCCAGTACAAGATCCATGCGATGGCGGCCAAGTGGGTTGATGTCGTTAAGAAGTAGAGCAATGATGATGTCAATTCCATTGCTCTCATGCATAGCAATAGCATTCTGCAAATCAGGAATTAGTGAATTAATGAAATGTTTCCTATCTTACAATGTCAAAAGTAAGACATTTTCTCTTATTAATTCTATACCCTCATAAAGAAAGAGAAGAATAAATAAAAATAATAAAATTAAAAATGATATTTTTTAACATTTGCTTTGATTGGTAATTGCCGTTACTTTTTCTGAGTCCTATTTTGCATCTTCACGCTGTATGCATCTTCACACAACACATGGGATACACTGAACAATGATTTAAAAAATGCAGTATTTATCATGCAAATTGTCTGCATTGATGTTATGCAAGAAATGTCTTGTGGCAAAAGATGGATGACCATCCTTTAACTACAGCATTAATAAAATAAAAATAACAAGATGTTCTGCTGTCACTGATAAAAAACTTGGCAACTAGCCGGTTCAAAAGAGTGGTGGGTAAATCATAACAGGGAATGCCATAGTCAAGGTTATTATTAAAGACCTTAACAGCTGCTAAGCCTTGAAAATTTAAACAGCAGCAACGCAAGAGTACACATTTTTCAAAAGAATAATGTATAATGTCAACAATCTGTTGACAACCTGTTGTTCCTCTATCCTGCATATACCTAAGCACTGCTCCAGTCTCTATTTTGCTTCACATCTTTCCTCTACTTATGCTCTAGTGTATTTGAGTATCTATAGTAACCCTTCTAACCTATTCTCATCTTCTATTTTAAATCTTTTTTTTGCTTCTAAGTACATTTTATCTCACAAAATAAATTCTCAGGACAAACAAGACAAAATCTTCTTTGAGTCATCAGAGTAATGAGTTGGGCGCTTGGTGACCACTTCACTTCAACATGTAGCTCATACCTGATTCTCATGGCAGGGTCCTTGACAATACTCAGTCAGAGTCACAAGGGCCTGGTTGATGAGGTCCACGTTGCCCTCATTAATGTACAAGCCCAGCAAACCAAGGCCACCTGTGGTGCTGCCGCAAATGCAGTCAAGGAACTGAAGTGTCTCACACACCAAATTAAACCTGGTGTGCTTCTGCTCACGGAGATAGTTCTGAAAAACATGTAATGCTTAAATATGTTAAATATATTATGTACTTGACTGTATAATAAATGAATGTGTATACAGTATATGTATGTATAATAAATAACACACACCCATACACGTTGTACATGAGAACCAATGTGCGTATGCTAATCTGCACTGGTTTCTTCCAATAAGAATGAAATTTGAAGCCGTTATGGCTTCTTTTAAAGAAAATGATAGAATTTATTCATTACATTTACTAGTGAGATCATTATGTAACATACAATACAGGCAGAATCTTGATATAATGAATGTTCAATAAACTTCTTCCAAAGTCCTAGCAGATTATCAGCATAAAAATCCTGACATAACAAATTTAAATATAACAATTATTTTTCGATATAACAAAATTCAAGTCCAAAGTGAAAAAAGTTCTGTTATAACCAACTTTTCTCAGGAAGTGTGTTACTTTAGTCTGGAAGGAAAAGCCAAGAACTTTTCTGTAGCTGATGGGAGAAAGAAAAAGAAAGATGTGGCTGAACAGCTTGGCATCATGCGATCCATGATTGAAAAAAAATTGAAGGGTTCATTTTAATGTGATCCACACTTTCGATGATTCTCTTAGATTGAAAAAAAAAATTATACAAATCTATGGGAGAATAGTAGAGACCCACAGTGAAAGATGAAGACTGGTCTGTATAAAGATTTTTGTTTAAAAAGCTCTTTTTAACCTGGTTTCCAGACATGAGGTCATAGAATAATACTGTGAGTAACCCAATGCAAAAAAATAAAAAACAAAAATCAACTAGAACTTGAAGTACTGTCGGACAAAGTGACTTTCAAGCCAGCATTTCTGGCTGATATGCTTTTATGACAGATACAGCATTGCAGAAGCAATTTGCAGTGAGGTAGCATATGTATAGCAGATGAGAAGGTGAATGAGCAGATAAAATAAAAATAAATCCTCTCATGATGAGGAAAGCACAGAAAAGAGGAGATTTGTAATGCAGATGAAACGGCAATTTCCTATCAGCTGCTTATCCATCATATTTTGGTTGTGAGAGAGATCCTTGTCAAGGAGGAAAGAAAGCCTATCTTTGTATGATGGAACTGTTGTGCTGCAAAACATCAGGCACTCATAAATTAAACCTCTAGTGGTAGGAAAGTCTGCAACCCACAATGTTTAAAGAATAAGTTTTTCTCCTGTGACTATGAGGTGAAAAAAAGCTTAGAAGACCAACTACTTCTTGGAAGTGCTTCATGCAGTAAGTCCTCATCAATATCACCTGCAAGTGACCATAGATGTTAGGGAAGCGATGGTCATGAGCTGTGGTGTCTGAGATTTGATTCAATCCTTCACATTATCAAGTGCTGGGCTAAGACTGGTTTATCCCTAGCTGTTTCTGTTCTCATCTGCTGATGACCACCAGAACAACAGTTCATGGTGTCTCTAAGGCCCATGCACTCTGAGATTCTCCACAGAGTGACACATCCCTTTATCATCTGTCACCTTTGATGATTATGCCAACATGGATAACAAGCTGCTGATGTGTCATCAGCTCAGTGACACAGAAATTGTTCAAAATTTTCTAAAAAGTGATGAAAACAGTTGTGTGGATATAGTTACTTGAATGAGCCAAGTGACAATGATGAAGATTTGGTTTGAAAGCCCTGTCTTGTTACTCACCTGCAGATCGCGATTGTGGTTCTCACATAACAACTGCAGGAAACGTAGAATATTTTTCATTATGGAAATCTGCACTGGTAACTGTTTGCCCTCCTTCTCTTTGGGCACCTGAAAGTACATATACCAGTGGAAACATAATAATAGGTTACAGTAAATAAAAAGCGATCAATATGGTGAACAAAAACTCAAAATTTGGGGTTTTTTTTTAAAGATATTATAACTATCTTAACTTTATCTTAACTGCTTTTCTCTTATTATGTTGTTAAACTGATGGATGGTAGATTTTAAATCTTTTAGCTTTACATTAACTAATTTTCTCTCATCATGTTGTTAAAAAAAATGAATAAATTAAAATCTGAGTGCTGCTCCAAAAATGTGTCTCTGTTTCAAAAATTTCATTTTTTTGTGTTAAAGAATAATATAAAAATTTTAAAAAAACCCAGCAAGAACAAAATATTTTTGAGGCTACATTGAAAATACTGACTTAAATCAACGATTTTATTTTAAAAGGTACTAGTATTTCAAAATTCAGTGCTCTAAATCATTGACCACTGGTTTACATGTCTTTGTAAAGTACAAACTATTATCTAAACTGTTATCTAAGCATTGTTATTTTGGTATTTTAAATAGTCTTGGAGATCTGTGCTGTCAAAGTGGACACCCCTCAAAAATGTGCCAGACAAAAAAACAATTTCAAAAGCCAATTACAGCCCCCTAAAAAACTTTGATCAAGACAATTTTTAAAATTGTAAAAATAAAAAATTTCATTTTGAGAAAGTGTAATTTTTCTTATTAAGATGCTTATAAGGTGGATAATCAAATACAATAACTATTAGCATTTTTATCTTGTATTGGATTACCTACAACGTAATTTCAACCAGATCTCAGAGGTACAAAAAGTTGTATTATTATTTCACATGAGTATTACTGCATTAGGGTATGCATCATCCACTCACCTAAAGCACTCAGCATAGCTCCACTTAAATTAATATGTATGCCACCCTGTTTAACTTTTCTTTAGTGATTATTTACATTTGAAATTTTTAAACATCTACTATTCTTAGATTTGTGGGGTGAGGTTAGCATTTATGAAAAAGATTTAAAGCAAGATTAAAACCTTACCACTGACATAAGATCAAGTTGTTTATTTTCAAAAAACTGTTAAAATCTTACTCTTCTGCACATAGAAGTTTATCATGTCCTTTTACTGACCTTCTCACCAGTGACATCATCACATGCATGACTAGCATGGCTATCTTCTTCATCATCTCCTCGCCCCTGTGCTGCTCGAATCTGTGCCAAGGCTTGATTGGTCTGCAGTGCTGCCTCATCAAATTGCTGCTTCAGGTCATCATTTACACCACCAGTGATTCTCTGGGCTGCAACAACAAAACCAACTTTGTTGAAACTCATGAGTATGTGCTAAAGACAAAAAAAAAGAAAATGTGTGAGCATGCGTGTGTGCATGCATGATTATGAAAGTATAATAAGACTCACTAAATCCGAAAGATAAAGCTACAACATTGAAAATAAAATTGAACCTATCAAGTATGTGGCAAGCAGAAATTTTATTTCCCTGCACAGACTGTTGTCCATATAACTCTTTATACAACATTTCACAAAATTTCTTAGCTGCAAGCAGTTGATAACAGCAACACATTAATAATCATAAAATATCCAAGTATGAGTGAATACAGCACTTTTGACCACTAAAACAGAAAAATCAGTGTCAGATTATGGATGGATAATACTGCAAGTGCAAAGCCATGTGACCAGAGAGATCTCCTACATTTTATTTCAAGTCCACACTTTACTACAAATCCTCTTTGGATTCTGTTTGTGTTTCACATTACCAACATCACATTTTTCCCCTCTTTGTACTAAAGATCTTACTTTGTAAAAAGTTTTTTTTTGTTTGTTTTGGAGATGACATTTTCAAACTGTCAACATATTTACCTCTCTTCCTTTTTTCTTCTTTGTCCCTGTCAGGATGCCTCTGCTGGGAATCACTAGTGTTCACTGTTATGGTGTTCTTTATTTCCTGCTGGGCATCCTTCATACGATCATAGAACACCTTGAAGAATGTATCTGACCGCTTGTCAGACATGAGACGGTTAAAAATGGACCGCTGATTACAAAAAAACAAACAAACAAACAAACAAAAAAATTAAAAATGTTTTCATAATGCAAAACTGTTGAATAGAAATGTGAAAAATAACAGCTATTACATGCACATGTAGGTAGGCAACAAGTAGACAATAATCTGATATGCATTTTTTCAAAATTCAACAAAAAACTTCATCTTGCACTTTTAAGGATTATCTGTATATAAAGTACAAGTCTGTACATGTATATAGCAAAACTATGGTGGCACCTGTATTGTGCTGTTGCCTCCCTCCAGCAAAGCAATGCCCAGGTCAACAGTCATCTGAAAGATCTTGTTGCTGGTGTTCTTGATGATGAGGTCAATGACCAACTGCGATGCTCCCTCCCTGTCCAGGTGGCACTGGGTGTAACATTAATGATGTTGCGATTAAGCTTTCTCACATTATATTCATTATCAAAGTTTTCTCTCCTCACATTCATTATTAATCCATTATGCCCATAGTGTCAAATGTTTTAATCTATTATTCCGTCCTGTTTAACACATGTATATATTTTATTATACATATGTGCTGCTTATTTTAGGAGCCTTAGAAGGTCATTTTTTATTTACAGGTTCATGATATCATTTATTTCTGAGATGTGCACAACTCACAATAACAGCCATTAGCATAAGCAGGAAGTATCTTAGCAGCTTAAAAAACTAGAAAATAACCAGGTGGAAAGTCATGTGATCCTAATTCAACCATGATAATGTATCTTTACTCCTAACTGTGTGTGTAAATGTCTGTATGAGTATGTATGCCTGCCCTTGTGAGCAAAAGAAAAATTTGTCTTGGGTCTCCTCGACAGACAATAAAGTCTGTTTTGATTTGATTTGATTTGATTTTGATTTGAAGTGTTTACTCACCTGCACTTCATGCAATGTCAGCTCAGTTCTGCTCAGCACTACAGCTCCACTGTTACTGCTGCTTGTTGATTTGCTGCCTATACCACCCATGCTTTCACGACGACTGCGGAGCTGTGATCGTCCGTAGAAGCGAGTTAGAAGACTCTGTCGTAGTGCTTCCCCCTTGAAATGGAAAAAAAAGCCATGGGCATCCTTTACAAATTTAGTTCAGCCAAGCCCCAATGCCCCTCTTATGTATAAAATTTACGTCACATAACTTTACACATAAATCTGTTGTCCACAAATATTAATGATGGTTACACAAAAGACTTCTTTTGTTTAAGACATTCAGAATCTAATGCTGAAGGACTGAGATATCAAGCTACATAAATTCCTTTTAATTTAATAAGTGGTAAATAAGGAAAGAAGTGTTTCAGTCCGGTATAATCATATTATGATCATATGATTTTATTTTGGTGTCTATTTAAAAAATCTTAAAATAACAATGTTTCACCTTTCAGTCATACAATCACAAAATAGACCCATGCATTATCATTAAATGACCATCAGAGAAGGGAAAACAATCTCTACCATGCACATGCTAAATTATACAAAAAATCACGGTGGGAAGAAAATATCTGAGCAATTAGAACCTGTAAAAATGCAGTCTGTATCCTTGTTCTGTTATAAACAGTACTGCTGTTATTAGAAATGTATTGAGCTATCTATTTTTAAATCATGAGGAACAAAGTGACAAAGAACAAAGGTAGACAAACTGAAGATGATTAACAGCTGGGCATATAAAGATAGAAGAAGATTTATAAACTGTACAAAAGATAATAAGTGAAATGTTTGCAGACTATCTAAATTTCAACAGCATCAAGATGATGGAAATTCTGGGAAAATACTAGTGCATATCAAATTATTGTCTTTTTTCAAATTTCTAGAGAAATAATACAACTCTTGTTTGTCTTGCCTTAATAAATGAGTATTGATTAATTATATTCTAACACATAATGTTTTTGAACTTCCTGGGTAAAACTATAATAAGTAAAAGCCATACATAGTTGGTAGAGATTATGTTAACAAACTGTTCAAGATATAGCTGGTGTTAGTTACACCATCACAGCTAAAGCTTCATTTTACAAATATAGACTTTTTCACTAACTTTTGTTGCGAGTAATGTATAAGGTTTTGTCTTACACTCTCACACAGAATTACCAGACTATGCCCCATAATACAACATCTGAGTTTTTTTAATGGCCATCTGATTTCTACCGTTCACTGGTAGTTACTTTTCAACCAACAACGCTACCCCAGAAAATATACAAGAAATTTCCAAGCATATCACAATTTGACGCAAGCATTTAGTAACAAGAAATGTTCTTTTGATAAGAACAATATTGTGAAGAGGCCATCTGCACTGTATACTGTCACTACTGCACTTGTCACACGTGTGAACATAAGACCCTGTCAGCAAGAAGAAACCTGTCAGATCTGTGAGTATCAGCACTGTTAAAAAGTGGTTGGTTTTTGATTTTTTTTTTGGGGGGGGGGGGAAAGCTAGCAGGCCAAAGAGGAAAATGGGTGAACGATGCACAATATAACTGCGCTTTATGGCCATATAAGAATATAAGACCTCCAAGTTGTTGAAATCAGATTAGACAAAACTGCATGCAATTCTAATGGAATCAGTTTCACAACTACATGTATAGTACCTTAATATGCACTGATGCACTAATTAAATGATCAGGTCACTAAGTTCCTTGTTATAAGGTCAGAAATGTTTTTGTCCTAAAAGGAAATGCACCATTAAATAGATGAATAATTATAAACATACAAAATATTCAAATTGTAAACACTAATGCAAACATTTATTTCATTCAAGTATTTATATACATATATGATTTGTTTGTAGAATTGTTGTCTAATGATGAAAATACTTCTACTGATCTATACAGTGTCAAACAGTTTAGGAGTGTTGTTTCATAACAAGGACACTTACACTGATCTATGCACTGTCAAACAGTCACAGTATGAAAGAAAGACAACCACTGGGTACAAGCAAACAAAGAGAATGAGAAACTGCTGAATGTCAAATGAGAAACTGCTGAATGTCAAGTGCACACGACAAATGTCTTACCCGGCGATGATCTTCAAGTTCTTTCTTACTAAGCATCTTTACGTCCACCTTATGTGTGCATGAAATGGGCAGAGAAATCAGTCCAGACAATGTTCCTGATAAACAATCTCTGCTCCTCTTGCATGAGCATAATTAGTCATTGGGGGGGAAGGGGAAAAGATGTACTTCTGACCAGTTAACATTTGTTAACAATCACTGTCTTAAAACTCATTTGTCTACAATCTTGGATCTGCCATATCAGAATTATTCAAGAAAGACTAATAAACCATTATATATTAAAGTATTATTGTTGATTTTTACATCTAACTAATGTTAACCAGGCATCTGTGAAGAAATTTCTGATTTTAGCAGTCCTTAAGTGTCCAAAACTAAAGCAACTTTAAGAGGATATATAGTTTATCTAACAATGGTTATGAGTAGAAATAGAACATGACCTTTGATTAAAAAGTGGATTTATAAACTGCCTCACTACATATTAGAAACCATTTATTAAAAAGTAATTTAAAGTGAGCATATAATCTGTAAGATATATGGAAGTAGACCAGTAAACTTTGCTTCTTTATGAAATTGGCCTTATAAACAGTATGACGATGCACTGAAGTGAACTCCAATGACTGACATATAGGCTTACACACAGTCTCAAAATACACAAGAATATGCATGAAAGGCAACCCTAAGTGCAGGTAAAATGACTGAGAATACATTTTCTCACAATAAAAACATCTTAGTTGTCAAATGTCATGCATACATGCAAGAACAATAACTTCGTCAAAGCATCTTCTGGCTTTCCAGAAAATTTCCTCACTTAAATTTTTCAGCTGTTGCATAAATTTGTTTGTGCAATAAATAAATAATTTATCTAAACTGATGAATGAAGTTCTTATTGGATCAAAGGTTTACAGTTAAAATAACAAAAATTTAAACTAGTCAATGTATATATGTATTTAAAACAAATAATTATAAACAAATAAATGACTTGTTAATTCTATGACTGTCAAACACTGCTTTGATAAAGTCTTGATTTTATGAAAATAAAAAAAAATAAGTACCTTCTCGCCATAATCAATGTCAATGGTCATCATCTCTTTGAGTGTCTGAAGCACCTTCACACAGAGAGTTTCCTCTTTCTCTTCCAGAAGCCGCTCTGTGTGCTTGATAAGTCTGTAACCACAAAACAAAACAAAATTTACAAAAAGTTTTCGACAGCCACTACAATTGCTCTGCTCTTTTCTGTTCGTATGCCACAATTACTGGGTAAATTCAGAAACTGCATCAAGGTTCTCTGCAGGAAAATAATGAAGACAGTATGGAATGCACATAAAAATTTAGCATATTACATTTTTACCTACCTTGAGATGAAACCACCAGTTTCACATTTTTTGCGTGCCTCTGTTCCTGGGGGGAAAAGTAACTCTGGCCTATGAAGCACATCAACAAGGACTGATAGCTCTGCCTGTACAAGTGGCCGCATTTGGTCTTCCAGTGTCGCTACAATATCCTACACAGATGTTCTTGAAGTGAGATTTAGACAGTTTGTTCACTGCCAAAACAGATGAGTGTATAGACACAGAGCTCATTAATAAAACAACAAACACAAAGTATCATGCTACCAGACCAACAAAGTTTCAATTCCTTGCAGATAACAACTATTAAGAAAATTACATCTAGTGTAATTCTTTAAATATCGTAAAAAGGTACACTCTGCTGGCCACACTTCACAGTGATATTAATAATACATCATACTTCAAATATTTGTAGGTCTTGACACCTTCCTTTTCATAAGATCATAAAAATATAAACATTGTAAGCAAAAAAGTTACAAAATAACAGCACAGTTAAAAATATGCCCCAACAATAATCTAATCTAGCATGTACTTGTGCCTTGAGCTGACAGCAGAGAACTGTCACATATTAAGTTCATATTAAAGGTATTTTGTTGTCCTTTTGACTTTTAACTAATATAACTCTTTGTCTTCTGAACAAGACCCATATGACAAACCTATGTAAGTAAAGAGTTTTGTCAAGATGAAGAAAGAGTCACACCTGAAGGCCCTCAATGATTGTGCGGTAGTCATGAGATGTAGCTGGTGAAGACTCTCGACGATTCTGGCGAACACTAAGCCAGCGATTGGTACTGCGAATTATTATCTGGGATCGCTCAAAGAGGGAGTTCACTTGACTGTCAAGATCAACAGGAATTGCAATGCCTCTGCTCTTTGCTGTAATGTTCAATGAAATACATTACAAAAGTCAATAAATATTAACAATGCTAACTACACGTATGGACAGATATCAGCAATAAATATTAACAATGCTAACTACCTGTATAGACATCGGCACAGCTAACCTCTTATATATCAGACTGGGGACAGGTATGGGGACTAGTGGTATAGACCGAGCAGAGAGAAGATAGAAAAGGTGGTGTCAGCTGACTGGTGACTGTCATGACTGGGGTGGACAAAGCTGAGAGAAGACAGAAAAGGGCAGTGTCAGCTTGCTGCTATTGGGGACAGGTATGTGAAGCACATACCACTATCTGACAGTGTCTTGATGCAGTTCTCTACGTTACAGCGTTGTTGGCCTGTCAGCCACTGGCAATGGGATACTCGAAAAGCACCCTGCAGGAGCTGGACAAACACAGGCTGGTTGGTCTGAAACAAAGCAAAAGACTTTCCTTTACTCCTTAGTTACCATTGCAAAGAAAGAAAGTACTACACGACCAGGGAAGACAGCACTGGAAGACATATTATTACTTAAGTGAAAGGAATAGTCTTCATATCTGCAGTAAAACAGCATACCTTCATATAACAAAGTGAAAAGAAAATGTGCTCTAGTGTCAGAGTTTTTGTTGTTGTTTTTCAAAGGTTTCCAAATACTAAGTGTTTGAAAAAAAGTGTATATGAAGCCTTTTGAGCCCTGTGACAAAATGGGTTATGTTAAATTTCTGCAATATGTCTTTATATTTGATGTAAAAAGAATGTTTTCTTATCAAGAAACTTCTATTTTACCCTAAATTATTACTCCAATATATTTTACTAAATACTGTGCAAACATTACATAAAATAGTATATAATAAGTAAATGAAAACAAAATAATAAATCAATTAACTTTTCATGTGTTTATTAAAATATACAGGTGAAGGAAGCATGGAGAAAACTACTCTAGGATTGCCTTGAAGATACACTTGTCCTCAGCAAGCAGCGGAATGTAAGTCAGATTAGTATGAGGCCTCATCCTCCACTCAGCCACAAGGCAACATGCAGCACAATGTAAGTCAGATTAGTCTAAGGCCGCATCCTCCACTCAGTCGCAAGGCAACATGCAGCACAAAAGTCAAGATGAGTATTCTCAGCAGGTAAACCACAGAAAATTACTCAAATATACAGAAAGAACAAAGAATAGCTGGTTAAATTAAGAATAGTCTACTTTACGGTTTAAGAAACTACACAGATATAAATTAAGATATACTCTGCTTTCCTTAATTTGCAAAAATAAAATCTTATACCTTACATGCTATCTTGTTTAATGTTATTGTATAGAAACGGCTACAATACTGCTCAGAAACAAAAATATTAACAGCTGTCTTAAGATAGGTAAGAAAATCTATACCAATAACTTTCTTAGAAAACAAGTCACCATGCCTTCTAGAAGAGTACAGGGGATGGTTAGTGGGTATTTATAAAATATTTGCTTTTCATTTTCCAATTTTCTGATGCATGGCTACATACTTCACAAAATGATAAATCAAAACACATCAGTTTAAGCTTAACTGTTATTTCATTGGCATATAAATTTTCTGTCACCTAGCTGTTCTCTATCTAGATCAGTGATTCTCAAAGTATTTCGGACCGCGGACCACTTTACTTAAGTAAAAAATATGGTGGACCACCAAGGCCTAAAAATCCCTCTGTACTATGAATTTCAAATTTAAATTGCCGCATTTGTTTCATTACATTCAAAACTAAATGTACTTCTGTGACAGTAGTATAGTAATAAGTTGACATAAAACTACGTACTTAACTGAAGTTTTCTACAAGCCTATCTGGCGATTTAAACATCACTTTGCTGGCATATGACGACTGTCAGCCGCCGACCACCTGACTTATGCCACACTTTGAGATAAACTCTTTTAGGTATAATAAAATAGTTCAATGATCACAAATTCTGAGATGCAATAAAACCAAATTGAAAAAGACCCACCAGGAAGGCACAGTAAGCCTATTCTTTTACATATTATGGTTGCAGGCAGATTCCCTCCAAATATTGAAGTTTTGTTTATACATTCCTTCCTAGTTAGTTTCAGACATCTAACCTAATGTACCCACCACAAAACTAGGGAATTTGCATGCACAAGGTTACAAAGAGACTGACCAAAGCAACAGATGTTTCCCACAGGAAACAAATATACAATGCATAAGCTCCATTGCCTGGTGCATGGCACAGTGGTGCAATGGTTAAGAGCTTGTCACCGATACAGTCATGCGCCACATAATGACATTTCAGTCAACAATAATCCACACATGACAGTGCTCAGTGGACATAATAAAGCTAAAAAAATTCTTATCACCCAATGATGTTGTAGCCATCATTACATCATAGTGCAATGCAATACTCAGTTGTTGCATATGCATTACACTGCATGTTGCATAGAAATATAGCACATACTACACCTACAACAAACAACTATGTTAAAGTACACACTACCCTGTTCATACAACAATGAAATTGTTTAATGACACATTTCTTGGATCATATCTTCATCATTAGGTGAGGCACGACTGTATGGTTCAGATTGTTTCTTGGGAGTGTTGCTCTTTCTCTGAATGTGATACTTGTTTACAAGGCCAGTTGCTTCACCATGATTTAGCCTTAAATGCTGGCTCAGTGTACGACTTCACCTCCTACCTCCCCTGTACTGCCTTCTATTTAATTCATTTAACTTTTAAGCAGAAAGTTGTTGCGCCAAGGTAATGTACAGTCTAATGTACTGATCAGGTTTGCCTGTGGCTGGGAAACTCCCCCTGTCCACCCAGCACCAAAAGGTGCTTGACTAATCAAGGAAGGTCAAAGGTGGCAAAACGAGAGGCTAGGCATTGACTAGACACAGTCAGCCACTGACAGTTCACTGCCACTGTGGCCACTCTGCTTTAACAGCTTTATTCTCAGCAATTATTGACTTTCTCCAGCCGATATTAGAACTACAGTAAATATTCCTCAGAAGGTATAAGCACTTAATTTATTTCAGTTAGAGCTGGATACTGAACACCTTTATCTTACTTGACCCAGTCAACATAGCATGATCATTACAGTAGCCTGCCAGCCCCCAAAAAATTAACTGGTACCCTGTAACTCACAGTGCCATCCTTGGCCTGTCTGTGACTTGACACACTGACATAACTCCCTTCTAGTGTGAGATGTATTTTTCAGTCAAAAATTTTAGCTTGACCTTTGCACTCTTAACTATGTCCCAGGCTTTGAGAAAACGATGACAGTCACAGTAAAGCAGTATACAACTAAGACTTTGCCAAGCATCCAGCAGTCTGACAGCATCTTCCGTGGTGGCCACAGCAGTGTGTACCTCATAGCCGCCATCAGAACCCACAGCACTGTTCATCAAGTCTCCTTTTTCCTTCACCACTAGTTCTCCTGGGCCTCCTCTTGCACCTTCACAGCCTTTGTGCACCAAGAATGTCAGATATAAGACCCTGTTTGTTTTTCATCACCAGCCATGTCAGATGGAAGGAGGTCACTGCTGGATGCCTTAAGACCACAGCTACAGAACAGCTGTAGAGCTGAGTGACAGTTTATTCAGAGGCATGGTAACCTGGCGGACCTCTTCTCTTCCTCAGCTCTGCCATTTCCCCTTTGGTCCCCAATCCTCCTCCAAGCATAATTTCTATCCCTTCTCTTCTGCCTTGGCCAGTGTCACCTGTCTCCTCATAAATAGTAAGACGTAGTAAGATGGCGGATGGGTGGAACCTACTTTGTCTTCGGTCTTGCCTGATGTGTTATTGTTGCTTCCCTAGGCTTTGCTGTCGACTTTAATTTGAAGCGTGCCTGGCTGCGACAGCTTGGATATGATGCTCTTTCCATCCTGGTGACCTCGGTTTCGGTTCTGTTGTGTGGGAGATGATCAGTGGTGACCATTCTTTACAGTTTCATTTTCACCTTCGATCAGTGGATTTGTGTGACATGGTTCTGCTTCAGATAGATCGTATGGGTCTATGTGAATCTCTGTGATATACTGATTTGAGAGTGAATTTTCTACGAGTGTGGTGCCTACAGGCCGTAGTTGTGACTCTGTGGTCTTCTTATACTTTTATCAACATTTATTTTTGTTTGTGCTTCAGTACCCAGTCCGCTGCGTTTCTACGTCATTGTACATTGTCGTCACTGATGACATCACTGCATGACGGAGTAGAGACCGAACTATAACACTGAACTACTTCATGCTGAGTTTTTGAACTGTGTATATCCAATACCTGGTTACTGGCAATTGTTGCGGAGCGGTCCAGTGGCGCAACGGTTAGCGCTGTTAGCGCCTGTCACCAATACAGTGAAGGTTGGCTGCCCTGAGTTCATTTCTCGTCTCGGGCACGCTGATCTTTCTCTGCACATGGCATCTGTTTACAGGGCTGGCTGCTTGCCGTAATATAGCCTCAGCTGCTGACACGGCGTAAAACACCAATTCCCCCCGGCAATTGTTGCCCTTTCCGTCCATCCGACTATATCTCGTGTGTCTAGTGTCACGTGTCATGGTACCTGTCTCATTGTTTATCCACTACCGCTGTACTATCATTGGAACATTATACTGTCAACATGAATGAGTTATCGTCATCAGAGGTGGTCATCGTGACGTTTGATAGTGTGGCCTGTATCGATCAGCTATATACAGGTCACAGAGATACGACCACAGTGCATGTAGCTCAGCACTCATCAAGAGGACTAAAGACTGTACTGCAGGGCCAAGCACCTGATGATCTTACCCTTCATTTTTCCTACAATGCCCATGCGAACACCTGTTTTTCCTTCTCCTGATTTGTGGACCTGTGTTTGTGAGTAGTGTTCATGCGCTTTTCAGCAGCAGATCGTCGCTCACAATTGTCGGATCATTTGACACTGTATAGATTCTGGTGTGAACTTTCCTTTGGATTTTCTGCAGCTGATAATGTGAATTTTATTGGTGTACTTTATGTAAAATTTCGGCGCATTGAACGTTTCTCCATGATACGGATTTTGCGCGTTATAAAACCTCATCATCATCATCATCATCATCATCATCATCATCATCATCATCAAATGGCCATCTACCCAGAGGTAGGGACACAAAACCTGTCAGAGCTCACCTGACACTCTTCCACTTTTGCTAGACAAACCTTTCTTTCCCAGACCAACTCCATGGTCTATCGGGTGGTGAAGGAGGGGGTCAGGCTAAATTGATATCATCAGACATCAGGCAACTGGAAAACCAAGGGTGTCACCCTGAATTACAGTGTCAGAGGTATTCTTTCCTTAGCTACCATAATGATCATGCTATGTTGAATGGGTCTAGTAGGAAAAAGGCACTTACTTGACAGTACACACTTTTAACCTTACTAAAAAATAAATTTTACTTTAGCATAAATTTTCAGTTTTTAATCAATTTGTCTGTGCCTAAAGCTATGGTATTATCAGCAAGACTGTTTCAGAGAAAAAAATTTGTAACTGCAGATTAAAGGAGTGAAGAACTTCACAAATAACAAAATATTTCTAAATAACAAAAAACCAACCTATTATACATGTATCTGTCACAAAAATCTATTACCTGACTTTTGTAATGGATAATCGACCATGAACAGCAATTCTACTTTTGAAAACTACAGGAAATGTCAACCTCAAAGAGGTATATTCTGGATCCTCCCATGAGATTGTGAAAATTAAAATCAAAGAAGAGCAGCAAATACATATCTTGATAAATATGTCAACTGTGTTCCTGTTGCAGACCTGTCAACAATACCTCTAATTCTCCTCCTCTACCACAAACATTTTAGAAATGGTCATGCTAATGTCAAAGACAATGTTTACATTTTTGTGTCCCTATTTATGTGTTCATGTACACATAAAAGCAACTGAATGCAAGAATGTATCTGTACAATAGCTTCTACTTGCTTCTTCTGCTAGCATGCTTCATTTTTTAATTGTTGATTTCTATAAATATAATGTTCGTATATTTATACACTTCATATGTATTTTTCTTTGAGGCCTTTTGTTATTTATTTTAAATAAAATATGTGACTGAAAAAAAGCTATTCTATAAATAGTAAACTTTTTTACTTGATCTATGGTCTGTATATGTTAGATCTGATAACTACAAATACTGTAGCCAATACCTCTGTAAACATGAGATGAGCCTGTATGATAAAAGTAGAAATGCATAAAAATTCAGTCATCCCTTAAAAGAAAGGGAAAAAAAAGCCAACAAAATAACAAAAGATCTGTGTCACCTTTGTGTCTGATTCATATTTAAAGTATTTCACAGAATTTCAGTCTGTAAGTTAGATTCCAAACATCAAAACATGCTGTTCATTTAATGCTTTCAGAGCTTTTATAATGGGCTATTAGCAGTGGTTGTGATTAAGTAGATGTGAGGTAAAACACATATTTTAAAAAAGCATCGTGCCTCATTCATTCCAGACAAAAAAAGAAAAAAAAACAACAACAAAAAAACTGCAAAGTTCATCTGTGCTACAAAACAGTTATATATACACAAAGGGCTAAAAACATGGCTGAACATTCCCAGTCAGAGGCAGAGACTAAAAAAACTGACACAAATCTGTATTGCCAGTCTTTACAAACACTTCACAACACAGAACAAACAAATCAACAAAAACTTGGCACTCTGCCACCTGTCCTCAAACTCTGGTATTAGTCATCGAACCCTGAATCCTAGCCATTATCTCCCAATAAATGAGACCCACTGATATGTGTAGTCACAGGGACCATAATATGCCAACTAGATGCTTGTTAGACCACCAGATTCAATATTAGGCAATATTTTTAATATACTACCAAGTAGTTCAAGAGAACTGACTTACACTTAATAATTTTTTGACTGCAAGTAAAAGGTTCTCAGTTTGCCTAGAATTTTATGTCACCCCATAAACAATCTCTTACATTACTGTCACAACTTTTGTGTGAGAGTTACTAGATGTGGGAATTTGGAGCTCTCCTAAGAAAGAAAATTCCTATAATTAAAATGAAAGCATTGTACAAGACTGCTAATGCCATAAATACTTATAAATCATTGATCTATAACACTAATTTAGTAAAGCAGTGAGAGGTATACCGATAGCACATTAAAAAACTGGCAGTCTAATGATAAGACAACTTCTTTCTGCAAGTCAACCCCACACCAGGCAGAGGGTGAGTCTGGTAAAACATTTAGTAAGGTCAACAAATATCAATGTCTGATCAATCTGTAACCCAGAGTTCATACTGTTACTCATCCACCCACTATGTATGCGTACATGTGTGTACTTTTACTTAAGCCATAAAAAAAGTCCTTTTTTATTTTTACTTGATATCCACAGCCTCTGTTAAGTGCATTTGTGTCCTAACATGCTCACTGTTACAAAACACTGGTTCAACGACAGAACAAAACAACAATAACTAATGTTATGCATGCATACATGCTGGTTACAAGGAATAAGCATTCTGTAATAAGCTCTTGACATGAAGTATTTAACAGCCACTCTATTCTTACTACACACATGCTGAATATGTGAACATATGCTGACCTGCAGGTTGGTGCTCTGGTCGGAAAATGGAGAACTGAAGAAAGTGGTGATGATGTTCATCACTGTGTCTGTCACATAATTCTCTAACTGTGTGTCAGCATGCTTCCGGTCATGTGTTGAGTTACATACCTTTACCAAAACAACAGGACTACATGGATATATTGCCAAATAGCAAATTTGTGCAAATACTGTAAATAGTTTGGTCCTTGTGTCATTTATAATCTTATAATAAAAAGAACTGATTGATCTTCATTTTTAGATTTATTTAAAATAACAAAGGATATTTTAAACCTGAACAGAAGTTCTGTAATCCTTTAGTGTAACAAATAAGCAGATATTCAAGACTGAAGTTTTGGAATAGATGGAATTGTCTTAAGTCCTCATGTTTTACTTTCAGATAAACACGTCAAGAAAAACAAAAAGTGGAACTGGAAACTGACCATGGCCATGTCCACTAAGAAGTTTTGAAACAGTGTCCACATGTGCCGACTGGTGTAGATCTCTTTCATTTCTACCTCAGTGTCCACATAGCAGTGGTTCAAGAAGCTGATGTACGCCATCTTCACCTGTATTAATCAAACCTGATAAAGGTACACAAAATCCCCTAAGCATGCTTTCTCTCACATACACATACCCCAAACACACACACTCATGCGCACAAACACACACACACATAAGCTCTCTCTCACAGACCCCAAACACACACATAATCATGCTATCTCTCTCTCATATGCACATCTCCCAAACACAACAACACACACACACACAAACACACATGCCTGTTCTCTCACATATACATCTCCCCAAAACACAAAATCATACTCTTTCACACATACACATGCACATTTCCCAAACACTGACCTCTGGAATGCAGTCACGGTGTGTGACGACACGAACAATATCATCAAGAGGCAGCAGGGAGTGACACTTTATTTCTGTGTAGACATTTTTGCCTTCAGTACAAAGAGCCAACAACTGCACCAAGTTAATGTGATACTGCAGGGGACTGCGGTCATCTGTCCGGTGTCTCTCAGATCTCATCAGTTCAATCAACGTCTCAAAAGAGGCTCGGTCATTGTAAAACAGCAGCACCTCTTCCCCAGCACTTGCAAGCTGTATTACCAAAGAAAACAAGGAACTTTCCAGAAAAAGAAAGAAACAAAATACAAATATTTAAAAAAAAGAAGAGGAGAAATATAAGAATCTTAATTATAAACTACTGTGATTGGAAAAGAACAGCAGAGAGTGAGACAAAGGATGTCGGAACCATATGGGCCCAACTGAGGGTGGCTGCCCAAAACCAGGTCTGCTGGCGAGGTGTTGCTGCGGCCCTATGCTCCTCGAGGAGTAACAAGGAATAAACTAAACTAACAAACTACTGTGACTGACCTCAGCCATGACAAGGTCCTGACACCGGCGAATGTAGGTTGACTCAGCTTTGACAACCGTCTGCAAGAACCTGAGGTAGTGTACTTGCCTCCCATGAGACTCAATGCAGTGTACAAAGTGCTGCACCACACGCTCTGTAACATCACTGCACAAGGACACATTGTCCTGGAAAATGGCACGCATGGTCTGTGCCTCCAGAACCTGTCATCCATCAAAAAAACAAGAATGACCATTATCAGGATATTTGTTGATGGAACAGACTACTATTTATAAAAGTAAATTTAACAATACTATGAAAAAGATTAGTATAAACAATTATATCCAGTATTATAATTTAATATAAAATAAAGTATTAGTATTTTCAAATAATTAGAATTTTAAATACCATAAAAAGGAAAAAGAAATATTTACTTTACTGAATATCAAGTAAACAATTTTATTATGCACTATCTTTTAAAATTAAGTAAATGTGAACAATTAGTATTTCTCAATTGCAATAAAATGAACATGCAGTAAACTTACTCCAGGGCATAAGAAGAGGTCCAAAAAACCATATAGGATATTCTGGTTTGGCTGGTTACCAAGACAAAATGCCTGCAGAAACTCATGGGCCAATCGCATAATCTCCACCATCCGAATATCTGTGTTCTGTAAGGAATATGTAGTGAGACTTAGATCATAATACACTACTTGAATTACTGGATTGTATTATGTTCTAAAAACTACAGCCATTCTGTGAAAAACAACATGAAAAGACTTGCAAAGCAAAGACAACTAATGAAGAAAAATTTATGGAAGCAGCAATGCAGAAACACTCACCTTGTCATATGGGATCTTAAGGAGATCTAATACCACTGTGTGGGCTCCCATATTACGCAGCAACCGCTGCTCATGCTTGCGAGGTTTGCGTGCATCCCCTCCTAGTTCTTGAAGACACAGGCGAGTTAGGCGAGTCAGTATCTGCAAAGAAAGGAACCCTTTTTTTGTGAGATGATTTAGACTGCACAAACAAAATCTCTTCTCCGAATGTATGTAATTATTCCTCTTGAATCAAAGCAGCAGCAATAGCAGCATCATCATCGTCTAGGCCAGTGATGCCCAACCTTTTTCGGCCTGCGGGCCATATCCATTTCGGACAGCCGTGTCGCGGGCCACTTCACCGCAAAAATACAAAAGGGGGGGAAAAAAATAGAGCAGATACCATTTTTTATTAGAAACAAGTTGTACTTACCATTAATTATGTAGTAATTAGTGGGATATTTGAAGTTGTTTTCCCGAAACCAACTTCTGAATGTCCAGGCCTCATCGTAGAGACACCACGTCGGAGCACTGAATCGAAATGTTCGTCCATCGAAAAAAAGATTGGGAAACGCCCATACGTGGGGATAAATACTTCTTCTTCCTTTTTTTTTTTCGTTTTTTAAGGTCTTCTTTTATTACTAACATGCCGATTTCGTGCACTGTGGGCAGAAGTTTCGCAGGCCGGATATGGCCCGCGGGCCGTAGGTTGTGCATCCCTGGTCTAGGCCATTAGGATCCCTCTGTGCTACAAGATCATCACTGTTTACATAGGAGACTTGCCATTATGGGGCATCTTGTTCTGTTTAGTGTCTTTTTCAATATAATGTTGACCCACATAGTTTTTACATTTGCATATTGTTGGAGTGGTATCTACAACTTTCTGTGATCCACATTTTTACATGGCATGCCATCTGGATTCTCATGAATTTAACAATGTATATTTCTCACTGTCCAACTTTACATTGTACCTCACTCGGACCAATTTGACATCCTGTACATTTCACTCTAACTTTATATGGTATACATGTCACCATCCAATTTGATATCCTGTACATGTCACTGTATAATCGGACATCCTATATATCACTCTACAGTGTACACATGCCACTCTGTCAAATCTGACATCTGATACATGTCACACTAACTTTACATTGTGTATATATATATATCTCTGTCCAATTTAATATCTTGTACATGTCACTTTAACATTACATCATACATAGGTCACTGTGTCCAACTCTGCATAAGTATCATTGTCCAAACTTGTTCTACACATTTCCTATTACAGTAAAGTAACTGGAAATACATTTTTATTTAATTCATTGTCACTATGGTATCTGCAAAAGACTGATTGAAAACCTGAGTCTATTTTGAAAAAGTGAAAGAAGCTAGGAGGACTTGCAAATGTAATACATACAGATTTGATTGTTTTATAGTTGTTGTTTGAATCTCCACTGATGGGAGGTCCCAGATCCTGGTCAATAGCTGAGCCTTGGTCACCCATCAAACCCTGAGAATAAAAGAGGCTTCTTTGAGTGGAACAGGCCTAGACCACTTTTAAGAAAAGACTAAGACCTGAGGAGATTCCAAGTTACCAGCACAGATTTCCAAATGTTTTTAAGGCACTTCCTAGCTGTTCATATATTTTAATGAATTTTATAAATTATTTTATACAAAGTGGATATCCGATAAAAATACAGCACTGTCATAGGACTGTATAATGTTTGAGGCATTTCCTACAACAAAGGAGACAATTATTTATCTTTGCAGAGTAGAGCGGAGAAGAGTGAAAAATATTTAGCTATAATTACTAATGATCAACTTATTTGGAAAGCTCATGTAAATAATGTAATAATGTAAATAACTCGTTTAATAGAGACAAATCCCTGCAATTGAGATATAGTTATGAAGAAATTTGCATCTGTGGGTGTGAGTTATATAGGAAGAATTAAGAAACTGCATGCTTGACTGTAGTGTCACAGAAAGCTGAAGTCTTAATGTGGACATAGAACTTCTACAAACATTTTATATCTCTGTTATTTGCAGCACCATGACATTATGACATATAGTTTGCTAAGGTGGGAACATTGCTAAGCAGGACAGGTACAAATTAAACAAGAACATTAAAAAAATGAGGGGTGGTTGGGATGGGGCAGAATGACAGACAATTTATGACAAGCTTGTAATCAACAAACTGCAATTTTTGCCAATACTCACACCCATTCTGACAGGACTTTGACATTAAATGCATAGAAGTGGTAGGTTTAGAGTTCCTAGAGCTAGAACCGCCAGTTATCTGCAGTTATTTATCCCAGATGCAATCCAGATATACAATCAACTGAACAGGACACACATATGAATGCAGATGGCTATACTGCTTGCCCCATTTCTGCAGTGTTCGCATGTATATTTTTGAACTGATATTATATTGTTTTCCTGTTTTGAGTGGTAATATGGATGTGTTTAGATTTTTAAAACTTGTGAGAGGCTGTAAGTACCAGCGTAAGTGAATTGGATGTAGATAGTTTATGCTCCTTTTACAGCCTGTGTTAATGTTCTTACTTTTCCATTGGCAGAAAAAATAATTCCTGAATAGGATTAACAAATTTTGTATTTAAATGTTCCTTGCCCACTTCTTTAGATGATCCTTCTGGCCTTTCCTTATGAACTGGTTTGAAAGCCTATGCCTTGCTCTATGAGATGACTAGTATCAACTGTGAGATATGAGAAATGTCTGTTCACCACAAAGCTATTCCTGCTACAAATAACAGTGTCGTTTCATTGAAAGTGAAGCAGAGGACGGTGAAGGACAAAGAACTTATCATCTCAGTTTCAGAAAGCCTCCTTACCCATGAGGAATTCTGTGACTTGCCCTTCTTTTCACTCTTTTCCTTCCCTTTCTCCTGCTACAAGAACAAATGAAAGAAGAGTTAATGCAGATGATGATGATGATAATAAATAGTATTTACTGCAAATATTATTTCCCTATAACATACATAAAAATAATTCATATGCCTGAATACTTGTTTAAGCAAATAGAAAATTTTCCAATAATTGCTATATTTTAATTTTCTTGTTTTACTTGATTTAATTGTTGAAAAGTCACTAAATAAAAACAGTTTCTTCACTAAGGTTACTGTCATGAGATAACTAAGAGTAGAACTGTCGCGTCAGCATCATACTTTTGCTCTGTACATGGGTTGGGTGAATGCGCAAACAGATGTACAGACACTAGGAAGGGGTTGTGAGTTAGGGGGAGTTACATCGTAGAACACAAAGTGGAACACATGATGGTGGCATTGTGCTGAACCCAGCCAGCACAGGAGAACATGTCAGTGAATATCTACTGCCTGTTATTTCCATAGGAGATCAGTCAGAGGTCAAGAACTGCAAAACTACATGTTGGCAGAGACCTCGAGAGTGTAATCGGCCCAAGGCAGCAGCTTGATTACAACACCTCTGTCCATTCCATGTACCTACTTCCGCAAACAAATCTCATGCCTGGTACTAGAATGCAAACATTAAATACTGTACCATGATAACAAACAGTATTATAAAATCAAGCATGCTTTAAAATTTAAAAAATAGATATTTCTTTACGTAAAGGTGAATCTGCCTTATAAGACTTTATATAAAATGAGAACTGTCAGTTATTATATTCTACTAAAACATTTTTTAGCCACAAAAGAAGATACAAGAGCCGACACATCTTACCTTTTCTTCATCATCTTCTCCACCACCACCACCACCACCGCCTTTCTTTTTCTTCTTACTGCCATCACTGTACTTGCTCTTATACACCCACAACTCTGATTTTTCTACCAGCAACCGCAGCTCATCAAGATCTTGTTTGATCTGTCGGTAGTTCTCCACATCACTTGATGAAACAAGAAGCTGTACCTGTGATACAAACACTACTTCATGTGTATCACTGATGTTTCATTACCTAAATAGATTAATCTCTCTTATCCCACAATTTAATTTTTTTTCTTTAAATAAAAAATCTCCTTAGCATGGCACTGTCTTCAAAACAAGAGTATTACTATTACTCAATAGTGTAAATGCAAGAAGGTTCACTTCTACTTTCTACACTCTCGGTGGAATGTGCTCCCACACAGATAATTCCCAGACGTAACGGCCAGGCCTTCACATGTTGCTCTCTCACCTGTTACTCCTGTCGTCACACCTCTTTTTTACCATTTCCTACCTGTAGTTTTCTTGTTTTTAATAAATATATGTTACTTAAAATTTCAGACAAGAACACTTAAGAAATTTACATGCTCAAATGCATTCTGCAGCCAAGCTTAGCAGTTTTTCAATTCCCAAAGGCTATACTTGGCATGGATCTCTAAGAGTCACATGCTTACCTGTGATAAACCATGTTCTTAAAATAATAATGCACAAATATCCTCATAAGTTATATCATGTAGCAACATTATATCATGTGTATGCATGAATTAAAAGCTAAAGATATTTGCGGAAGTCGTGTAGCCATGAGTGATAGCACGCGCTGCTGCTTGATAGATCACGAACTCACATGTATACACGTCGATCCGTGATCTCATGTATATATATTATGTATTATGTTGAGGAAGAGAAAATATTTCCACACAGTAGATCTTGTTCTACAGTGCTGGTGCATACCTTAAAGTCAAAGTTTTAGATAAGATATCAAGATGATAGCCTGTCTATTCTACAAAGACTGCTGCGGTTGTGGAAAGAGCGCAGGCCATCGCTTCTATATTTTTGTTCACTTTTAGTCAGTGTTGCGAAGTGTTTACTGTAGAAAATATGACCCTGAAGCTCTAATGCAGCAAGGTTATTGCTTCAAATATGTGTATATAACACCTAACATTTAAAATTTTCGACAGTTGAAGTTGACGCCTCACTATTTGTTTATTTTCAAAGCAGCATAATAAAGATAAATAACAGATCAACCTGTACATCGAAAATAGCCCACGACAGTGATACAGTTGTGACCTTTACGAATCTTGGAGAAGTTCCTATAAACAAGTCAATGAAACCGAAATTTTACATTATAAATTGTGATTCTTGAAATATAAAGAACATATGAATTGTGTGTAAATAACAGAAAGCTTGCTACAAATTAAAAAAGGTTTTGTACGTAGTGTCAATACTGTTTACGGAAACATATGCCCGGCAAAAGTAAGTTGTGCTTAGGTTATGTCAGAAAAACAGCTACAAACTAAATACAAATGCAAAAACTCAAAAGAAAACATACCATACACAAATAATAATGCATGGGTCAACCATCTACATTATAAATAGCAATCATTTTGCTGTAAATTACTTTCATTACTGACATTATTCGTCTTCGTTATGTTCCTGAGATGACGTCATCTTCTTTTATAAATATCTACAGCGAGAAGCGACCTACACCGATAATTAATACACCGGTGAAGAGAGCAATGTCTGTAGATTTGTTAGACACCAAATATGTGCGATAAATGTGTACGGGTGGGGAGTTGTTGTGAGAAGAAGGGAGCACAACAAACACAACTTTGAGCGTCAGGCGGCGCGGCAGACGTCGGGCGGTGCTATCATTGCGGCTCGCCAAGCCTGCTGCAGCCAAGAAGCCTAAGGCCGCCAAACCATCTGCTGCCAAGAAACCCAAAAGCCCGGCCAAGAAGGCAGCCAAGCCCAAAGCGTTCAATGCTTAAGGCTTGGAACAAATTTCCTCAGGTTTTTTTTGTCAAACTTCAATGGTCTCTTTTTAGGGACCACACAGTTTCAACATGAGAGCACATCTCTCCTCGGAAAGTTTGCAAAAAATGGTGTTCTTCCCTTGAATTGTTTCCATTGTATTTTGGAAACATGTCTGTCTTTGTATGCTATGTATGACTTTTTTCAATTTTCACTCCACAGTAGCATGCGGACTATTACTACAAGTTCATGTTTTCACTGTCTCGCGCCTTGCTTCTAATGTTACATTTATGTGTTGTTTGACAGGAAGAGTAAGGAGACAAGCAGCGGACTTGTCTAACTGGGATGTAAGGGAAGACCGGTTCAGAAATAATCAGGGCAAGTACCAGCAAAAGAAATTAAAACAGTACAGATTGTTTGTACTGGATGCCAGAACAGATGGGAAGCCATTGTAGAGGAGAGGGGTGGCATGGTCCCGTTTCCTGGCTCTGTGCAGCAGACTTTTGTACTTTCTGGAGTTTGTGAAGAAGATATTCAGGGCAGCCAGCAAGCAAGGAGTTGCAGTAATCAAGTCTGGATAAGATCAAGGGACAAGAGTGTTGGTATCACACGTAGACAGACTGTGACGGAATGAGCTGATTTTGCATAGTTAATAATAGACTGACAGATAGTTGTGACTTGTCTATAAAAGTCTAAAAACTGGCACCAATGATGGGCATCTACAGTCAAGTTCAATCAATACACAGTAATTATCAGATGTGAGATCTTGAGAAACATCAACTGCCTGCACTAATTGTCATCAGGTCGATGCATGACCCAGTCTAAGATGTGATCTCTTTTATGAGTGGGCTGCAAAAGAGACTGGACGAGACAAAAAATTTGCGACAATTCTGACATTTTAACATAAACAAGGTTTATATCAGAACAAATCTTAATCTGCAGCGATTGCCTAACCTGTTTAAAAGCCTGCAGAACCTCCTGGCGCTGAGAGAAATGTCGAAAAAGGAGTTGCAGGGCACCAGACACAAGGGCAGGGTAGTTGTGCATGACGAGGTTCAGCAGAACACGCAGAAACATCTTGCCTCCTTGTCCATCCAGGTCCAACTCAGCAGTTTCTGCACTATATCAGGAACAGTAGCATAGCAAAAATATTTCCTGTTGTTACATCCATCACTTCTGGGATCATTGACAGTATCTATATAATTTGTCATTATAAAATAAATAGGAATCCTGGAATGTAGACATTAAGTGTGACTTACTAGCAGAAATATATCCTGCTTGCTTAGTAGAGTGGTATATTATCAGGCTAATAATAGATCACAAGAAATAATGCACAGCTTTGCAGCATGGTAGACTTTTTGACAAGGACCACTTTCACCTTGCACTAAAGTCATCTTCCTATATAAGTCAACAATCTTAACAACTCCATCAAATTTACCTCCCCATGTAAACCAGAACTACTCCCTTATTCCCCAGAGACATGTCATTCACAACATATACAGTCTGCTGTACATATTGTGACAGCCTACCTTCCACCAAAAATATCCTCTGCTTGTGTTGCAATGCCTTCTAGATCCAATCCAGCTGCCAACAGATTTATGTTTTAATTCTAAATCATCATAAAATTTTTGGGGACATTGTATTCATTTCTCTCACACATTCACAAACAAAATTACCCTAGAAAATCCAATAAAGAACTAAAAAGCATGTTATGCACACTTTTTGAACCTGCAGAATGCTTTCTTTATTGTTCATGGCGATCTGAACATGCATATTTACAATAAATATATATATCATAAATAAAAACATAAAAATGGACATCCAAAAACCAATAAGTCATATATAAACATAAAATAACCCAGAAAATTTACAGTGAACTTGCAGTGATTCATGCTAACCACACTGACATACACTTCTTCCTCTAACACACACAAAGACATGGAGATGTTCCCAGCCCAAACAGAAGAAAAAAATACTCTACATGGATCAGAGTCACGAGGTGAACTGTTCCCTCCATCGTGCTGTTTCTTGAAAATGGAGAGCAGGCAAGTGATGCGGTAATCTAGGCGAACATTCAGGATAAACTGGACACAAAAATATATAGAAAGTTGTTGAGCAGAATAAATGCTATTTTTCTTTTAGTACTTACCAGATGACATGACAATATGGAGACCACCCAATAGCTACCTCTATTCCAGCTGTCCACTGGTCAGAAAAGACCAATAAATGAAGAGAATACAAAATTAACCAACTCACCCCCTCCCTGCCTGCTGGCTACCAAGTACACCTCTCCAGTTTTTTGCTGATTGGTTGTTTGAGTACTGTGCTGTGCCAGCAACTATATCAATGCAAAAGGAGGTTACATTACACTGAACAGCAAAAAGACCCCCTGGTGATACAGGAACACCCATAAACCAAAATAGGAAAAGCGATAACATAAAAGGGTATGTAATAAGCCTAAAAGCCATCATTAAACCAGAACCTAAAAACTTTTAATTCCATGGTAAAACCCTACTATCTTTAAAAATTAAAGAAACAGCTGCAGTGGGATGGATCTAAACAAGAAAAATACAAAATTTCCCTTTCTTCAAGATTTACCAAATGACAAGACCTTAGGAGATAAAGGGTTATACTAGCTTTTTAACCAACAAAAGTAGCAGGTACCTGGCATGCAGGTGATAAGGACAGTTGAAATAAATTACCACAAATCGGAAGGTCCTGCCCTAAAAAGTAAAGCAGAATAACTGGGTAGCCAATGTAAGAAATGGAACGTGCAAATAGCAGCAAGTCTACACTGATGGCAAAGTTGCCCAGAGTGACTGCCACCCACACTGAACTTGGTCTCTACGAAGAAGTGAGGCAGGAAGGTATGTTTAGCCTGCTGAGATCCAAGATAGGTCTTCCACTGGCCACCTGGTGTGGCACCAGAAGCAGGATGGAATAGAAAGCTGGCAGGTCCCGGCTTTTACATGGACTTCTTCTGAAGTTTCAATGAAATCTCATTTCAAAGAGCTGTCCCCTACACCAAGTCAGCTGGTACTGGCGTCCAAACCTGAGACTCTGTGCTGGGAGGTCTGCTGGTAAAGGACAAATGAAACCTCAAGGATATGCTGTCTTAAGACTCTCCCACTGATCTAGGAGAGGAAGTCAACTGGAGTGGACAGCTGAAACGTAGGTAAGCTAGAAGGTAATCATACAGATATGTCATCTGGTACTGTACAAAAAAAGAAACAAAGATCCTTAAGGATTTAACAAATTAAGAAAGTGCACTGTTTGTGCAAAACTATCAAAGCTTTTCAAGCCTGCAAAAATATAAAATCATACATACTTGAGACAAGGTCTTGCAAGTCATGTGTCTAGTTGATGATATGACGTGCACATAAAACACAAAAAACACATGCCATACAAACCTTAAGAATCTCGATAATCTTGAGCTTGGTGTCCATAACCAGATTATCTTCCTCAACCTCCGCCTTCTTGTTACCTAAAACCTCCATTCCCACCTGCAGAAGTGTCATTTCCCCTACCCCATGTCCTGCCTCTTCACCTGCAAAACATATCCTTGAATTATCAAAAGATATCCTTGAAAAATAATTTATTAAAACTTCTTTAATGCAAAGAGAAATCAGGTAACAAGAACTAAGAAAGTGTGCAGCATTTTTGACATTTTAAAAGTGTCAGGGTGAGACTTGTTGTCAAGTGTACATTAATATCTTCAAGAAGTACTGCAAGTCATTGAGTGCATTGCTGTAATCCAATAGATCATGAAATTCTGAGAAAAAGGTAGAGGCTTTAACTTTGTTCTTGATGCTTGGAGAGGGTCTATAGATGCATAGGTGTATTAAGCAATAGGGAGCCCAAAAAGAGACTTGTACACATTCAAAAGACCTATGTGGGAACGATAAAGAAGAAGTAAAAGAGAGAAATTTGGCAAGTGATGATATGTAGATAATAGCAATGCCGCCCTCATGTGTAGGGTAGGGGAAAGATTTCAAGCAGTAATCCACTGGAGTTGGATCAAAAAAGAAGTTTAGGAGTAGCAAGGGGATTCAACAACACTGAGCTGTCGTGTAGACAAATTGTATAGTCATTATTTAACATTGTAGACCAAAGTGTGAGTGAAATGAGAACTACAATAATGAAATGCAGGGAGGTTACAAAAAAATGTAAAGCAAGACAAACACGTTGAAAGATGCTAGACCAGGATGTAAAGTGAGGCTAAGTTATAGAAAATAAAAAACAAAACTAGCAACAAGAATTAGATCTAAAATCTATGCAATGGTGGAGAAAGTCAAATATTAAAGTAAAATCCACAACAAACAGAAAGGAGGGAAATTACAAGTAGTAAATTAAAACAGAAGAAAGCTTAAGAGAAACAAAAATGCAGCATATAACTGAAAGAAACCAATAGGTACCAACAAACAGAGACGTTGCACAAGAAAATTAAAAAGTCGTTGGAGAACAAAGCAACTCAGTCTGTCATGTACAGCCTCATTTCCAATGTTCTCTATTTAATGTTATTTACAGAAATCAATATATCAAATATTTACATAAATCAAAGAGTATGTGGCTTTAAGAGTTAGACAAGCACAGCCAACACTCACTCTCTGATGGCTGAGGGAGTGGGAGGGTGTTTGTCTCAGGCACACAGTCAAGAATGCTCAGAAGAGTCTTCGTCAGACGAAGCAAGTCATTGAAGGTGTAAAACCCAAAGTAAATCAACTGCCGAGCTAAGTTTACCACCTGCAGGAACACACACACAACTTGACGTCAAAGTACACTGAAAATAGTTCTTCAGTAGCAATCTTTTCTTATGACATAGAATTTACTGAATTCTTAGTTTTGTTTTTTTTTTATTTTGTGAAACAAAATGTGTATGGAATGACCATGAGTCTGGCATAAACAAAACTCTTACGAAACTACAGATTAAAAGACCAGTAGTGATCAACTAAATGTAAATTACCAAAGCCTATCTTACCTGATATGTAAGTGTGTTTTGCTCCTTTTCAGCCCAAGCTTTATTGACAATGTTGCATAGATAGTCTTCCACAAACAGCATTGTCTGGGAAAATCGCTCCTTGACTCTCTCTCTCTCAGGAACTGTGCTGATGTGTGCTTCATAGCTGGTAAAACCCAAACATCACAGCAGCAATATTTAATCTTTTGATTTGCTTAAGTGACTGTTTTCTGTCTGACAGCTATTCTTTCTTATTTTCAATAAGAAACAACAGCTTAGACTGTATTTGGTGACAGATCATGGTCTGAAAACCTTTGAGATTACTTGTCATTGCACAGTATGCTCTAGTGGCTCGTCTTAGAGTCACCAGCAACTTTATTGATGAGTTTAATAATAATAATAAATACAAAATTTGTAGAGTGCATACTCACACTCCTAAGGAGCATGCTCTTAGCACTTAAGAACAAGAACAAAACATGGACAGCATACGAGGGACAGGAAAACAAATAGCATATGAACTATACAAGAATCAACTGTACTAAACGAAGAATAAAATCAAATACAGAAAACACAAAGAGGAACCAAATAACAAGAACAAGAGCTGAGATTAACACGATATTGCAAAAGGAAGGGTGTGGAAAAGGACTAGCATTATGGGAAAGGTTGTTAGATGTAATGTTTACAGAAGAGGTGCGTTTTCAGTGCACGTTTAAAGGATTCAATAGTGGGTAGGTGGCGGATATGGAAAGGGACAGAGTTTCATTTAAAAGTGGACAGATCTTCAATGGGACCCATGGACAAATATTCATTGAGATCTATGGACAGATGCAACAAGATGTTAATCAGACACTAACATGCACAAAGAGTATTCAGAGTTGTTGGAAGAGGACATAAAAGTTAGCCTCCTCTCTAAAACCAGCTTACTCTTTAATGGTGATCTCGGTGGGAATCTCGGACCACAGCCGAGCATACTTCACTGGCTTCACCTGCTCCTGAGGGTCACGGTCAACATGCATGTGCAGCATCAGGCGACAGAAAGAGGCTCGCAAGTCAGGGGGAAGCGACTCATCAGCCATACACCTGACCAAAAAGAAAAGGCCTCATTATAAACAGCAGCCAATATGCACGCCACTCCTCACTCTCTGAAGAAGTTTAGGGTGCAAAAGCACAGCAAACAGCATCTATCAAAACACACTTTATCAGAACATTTTGTCTCTTGCCACACAGCTTACTCTTCATATTTTATAATTGTGTTAGAGATTCTTCAAAAATACCAGACCTATATTCATACTACAGCTCGGTTATCCTACCAAAATATCTATTTTTAGCCTTCACTTCTTCTTTGATTGTTTTTTTAACTAGCAACTGTAATTTGTAGTTGTAGTAGTATGAAAGGGAATAGTGGTGGTGGTGGCATTAACAACATAAAGCTGTTCATTTTTGGCACTCTGTCATGGAGGTTGCATCAGTATAGTGGTGATGATGAAAATAGCAGACGCAAAAAACAGGATTGTAGACAAGAGATCACAGAATCAAGTACACGCTTGTTGACACATGTAGATCCAGAATCTAAAGCAGCAGGGAAAAATGTTGCATGGAAAATGGACCTTATGTGAAGTAGAAAGAGCTAAATATCTGCAGGATAGTGGTGATTTAAATCAGCGTGTGGAACTGACTTGAGAATGAGGTCAACATCCAGCTGAGGTGATAGGCTGTTGATCGCCAGGTACTGTCGGTCCAGACACATGTTGGAAAAAAGGTCTAGCTGATGCCTGTAAAACACAAATATACAAACCTGACCATTAATTTTGCTGAATGACTAAATCATCAAACCATAAACATTTAAAATTTTAAATCATCACGCTCATTTCAGTCATCATTTAATAAAGTTTGATATCTGATATAAAGTTTGTGAACAATCCTAGTGGGTTATTTAATTTCCAGGTTATGTCAAAATGTTTCACACAAAAGTATACATCCAGCAGAGAGCAAACTGACACTCTGCTTATTGCAAATGTTTTTCTTGCCTTAGATGGCAAATCATCCTTATGTGAAAGAATTACCTCGCATAACATTCACATTTATAAAAGTTTGGCTGACTTTTCATAATAATTTTATAAAAATGATCTTTTCAAAGAAAAAAAAAGAAAAAAATTATTTTTACACATATCTTCATGCTAACCCTGAAACTGAGATAGGGCTTGTTTCTGACTAACATACCTGTAGTACTGGAGAACATCTTTGTCTTCTTTGAGATTTTCTGCAGCAGCCATGGCCAGTTCACGAATGCCTTTCTGGTCCTTGCCACTGTTCCACACTAGCATGACCTCCTCATCTTCCTCTACAGTGATGATCTGATCTACAGGCCCATCGGTGCTTTCCATCTCCATCTCCATCTCGACTTGTGTTCGTACAAGTCTGCAACAGCACCATAACAACATGTAAACATCATTTGTATTTGGAAAAGTCTGCAACAGCACAACAACAGCAAGTAAATATCATTTGCAGGCATCACAGTCCAGAAATGGCTCAAACAATCCTTACTATTATCACTTTCCATTTTTGGAAAATCAAGTACATTATAAATAAGATTAAGCCAAACTGAACATGACTGAATACTCTTACCGTGTTTCAATGAGGATGTCAGCATTCTTGTCACTCAGAAGGCACTTGCAGATAAGTTCCTGAGTAATTGGAATAGCCACCTTGCTACATACGCACAGGTCTGACAGGTAATCAAGAAATCTGCACATGAATATATCAAGTCATCTCCTTTATTAACAGCAAGTATTATTTGAGATTATATTCTCTTTGTTCAAAATTTACCAGACAACATGACCCTAAGGAGATAAAGGGTTATACTAGCTCTTTAACCAACTCAAGTTGTCTTCCTGACAGTGAGCTAGCACATGCCTGGCATTTCACTAGTCGTGTGAACAAATACCCTCTAACATCTGCAAAGGCAAAGCCAATACAGCAGCTTTTTCAACCAACACATCACTCAAACACTGGGGAAGTCTGGAGGGCCTCTAAGACATGTTATCTGTAAGTCATAAAGAGAGAGAATTCTGTCTCAAAATTTTATTTCTTCAACTGTACCAGACAACATGACCATAGGAGAACAGAGATCAGGTGGAGGAAAGTACAAACAACTCCCCTGTGATAGTCAGATGACAGCCTGTTGCATTATCAAGATTAGTCCCAACAGTACCAGAGGAGCAGTGTGTGCAGAAAGGTCTCTCAAAAAGAACTGACCATAAGCAGTGACAGAATGCCAGCCAGCTGGGAATATTATACCCAGCAAGGTGACATGATGATGGAAGGTGAGACTATTCACAATAACTTGCATGTTGTGGTTTGCATGAGAAGTAACTAAGATGCCTGGCATTGGCATCTTTAATCACAGTTTAAATCGAGGATGACACCTTATCATGATTAGCCTTGAGACGAGAAAGAGTTGGTTCCACCGAATTAACCATGATTATATAACAAGTGGATACTATTGTACAAAACTGTAAATAAAGTTCTTTATTTGAAATATCTTTGACTGCAAAGAGTCAGTGTCTTAGAGAGGTTGGCATCATAGATTTAGGACCCACAAACAAGCTAGTGATGATGACACAGGCGTATGGGACTTATGCTTGGTTGCTCAATTCAATACAATCAATAACCAGCACCCACTTTATCCCTAACATAACCTACTTTGCACCTTTACTCATTGTAACTCATTAACGGATCCAGATCCGTACCCATAAACTGTGTATTCTCTTAATTTGTAGTATTAAGGGTGATCAAGATAGAGTGGAAGAGAATGAATGTCAGGGTGTGCTCAGTTATTTCATTTACTTCCTGTTTGGTGAAACAAGAGAACATTTGTTATATTATGTATTACGAACAGTATTTTTTTTTTGTTGCTTCCTATGACCTGTGAGAGGAAGGTCAGCTTTGAATAAAGAAACAAAGCAGAGAGAATCACATGGGCATTAATAGTAAACAAATGAGAAGCTAATTGACAGGTCATTGTCTCTGGATGTTGAAAGAATATCTGTGGATGTCGTATGTATATCAGTGCTTGACACATTATCACAGGTAAACAGGCAAGATTGATAGCACCTTCCATAGAAGGCAAGGACCACATCAAAATGGATTGCTCAGGCACCACAGGCAATTGAATCTATGGTAGGAATGCTGGATGTTATCAACAAACACAGAACCATCATCTTGGAAATGCAGGAAATCCCGGTTGACGGACATGAAACTCAGAAATCCTTGTTGAACATTGAAGATGGTGTGAGGCCTGTTGAGTGACCAGGACTAGGTCCTCTACATGACCGGTCATCTGTTTCAAGAAAGGTAGCAGGCACAGTTGGACAGGACTCATCCTCCACCACCCCAAAGGGAGAAGATCCACTGCTGCATTCAGAAGACCTATCAGATGCAGCCACTCCCAGACCATCTTTGTGGTGGTCTGTGTAAAAAAGTGGACCATCATCATGATTGTCCTCACTTGGGGCAGAGCCAGGCAGACTCTGTTGCTGAGGGTAAGGAAGTGCATCCTTACACGAGAGAAATCCTGCAATGGGTGCAGATCTGACTTTTGAGCTTGATCAATCAGCTGAGATTGGTTTGCCTTTATAGCTATTTATTAGAGGGCAGTTGCTCGTCTGACCAGTATAGCGGTCTGCATGCCAGGCATGTGCTAGTTCACTGTCAGGGAAACAACTCTCGATGGTTAAAGAGCTAGTGTAACCCTTTATCTTTTCTGA
Organism: Pomacea canaliculata; assembly: GCF_003073045.1. Classification (NCBI taxonomy): domain Eukaryota; kingdom Metazoa; phylum Mollusca; class Gastropoda; order Architaenioglossa; family Ampullariidae; genus Pomacea; species Pomacea canaliculata. The sequence continues at coordinate 17,187,198 of NC_037598.1, forward strand.
TCGTGTCATCTGGTAAAGTCAAAGAAGAAATTAAATATTAACATCCTGACCTTGGCTCCTTCTTATTTCGCACCAAGCTAACAAAAGTCTCAATCTCTGACTCTGTGATATGCTTCTCAAGCAGCTTTCGGTTGTTGTGGAGTAATGCTGTGATTGTGTCCTCAGCGCCAACATCATAGCCTATCTGCTCCTGCATGAAGGGAAGCTTCTGGGCAACATATTCCTGCACATCAAATAGTAACAACTAACAAAAGATCTTGTGTTTCACATCATGCAGACCTTATGCTGCACATCAAACAGTAATAAGCAGACGATAATTTAGGAAATTGCAAGGTTGCCAGAAGTGTTATAACAGACAGATCAATCAAAATAAGGAAAGGGTTTGTTCTATAGTCATCACAACCACTATCATGGTCCTCATCATGGCTTCGCCTCGGGCACACTGTTTTTTCTCTGCAAATGGCATCATTTTTACAGGCTTGCTGTGATATAGCCTTGGTTGCTAGGGTCGGCATAAAACACCAATTACCTCCCCCTTATGGCTGTCATCCACAGAAACAAGTGGCACTTCCCTAGGATCATATTTTTCCTGAACCATTATTCGAATAGCTCATAAAAAGAATATGTCTTGTCCAAGAACACACACATGTATAAATGCACATGATTTTAAAACTGGCTTCAGCAATGTTTCTTTTTTTTTTTACCTGATTTTTGCGGTAGTTCTTGAAAGAAAGTTTCAGTAGCTTGTAGCAAAGGCGACAGATATAACGAAAAGGCCCATGTCGCTGATCAGATAACTCCTCCATCTTGAGGCAAGGCCCATCACCATTGTCTTTGAATGGAGCTTGCAGGATCTTAAACACCTGCAACACAGGACCTCAACAGTTGTAGTATACACAGCTGAATTGAGAACTGGCTGGAGGCAGCAAAGTATTTCAACTGCACAGCATTTCAAGGATGCCAAATAAGTAACCATGTATTTTATACATTTTATCCTGATCTGGTACTGTTTGTCCTGATCCGATACTGTTTATCTTGGGTCAAATACATTTTAATAATAATAATGCAGAATAATGCACTTCTTCACTGTATGGTAGACTCAATGGGCTTACACATATTTTCTGAAAGCAGATTCAAAATGCTTAAAGCACACATTCAAACAGATAAAACATAGCACCAGATATATAATTATCATCAAGAAACAGAAATAGGTCAGAAAACGAGAAAAATGCACACATACATTATAATTATTAATACAAAAAGAAAACACATAGCTGGTCATAAGAGCAAAGCCTGCATCGAGAGCGCTGTTAGTACAGCTACTCAGGTTGAAAAGAGAAGAATTGCCATCAGCACATGATTTTCAGCCTTGCCAGTGCTCTTTGATATCAAGAAAGTTCTGCTTTGAAAAGTAGCAGAACATTATGATGATGGAAGCATAACTCACAGATGCAGTGGCTGAACTGTTACTGACAGAGAAATATCATTCCATTAACACAACTCTTGGTCTGCATCATGGTAATGGTCACTGAAAGCTGAGCTTTCAGGAGACACACAATGTTAGCTGTATAAAGCCAGCAAAGCTTGCTGTGACAAAAAGGCATCGAAACTGCTCCGATTACAGAAAAAGAAGTCTAAAACACTAACGAAGCACAGTATCTAAGTATCTATAAAATCTAAGTAATGTTAAGATGGCACAGAATTAGCAGTAGAAATAAAATGGTCCAGAAGACAAAGGGATAAATAAAGTGTCAATGAAACAGAGATTAATCCAGGAATGCAGGAATAGATGCAAAAATCACTGTTAGACACTAAATTGATGCAATGAACTGGCAAAGACGAAAAAGTGATGAAAAGGAGCCAACCTCTAGCCAGTTAGGTGACAGGACATCACTCTCCAGATCATTTTACCCTGGATCTGATACAATTTATCATAAACCATGTCCAAACCTTACACTGAACAAGGTGTGGAATAAGTCATTCTGAATTCTGGTTGCTTTCTTTATCGCGTGCAGTTTTTGTCGAAGTAAAGGTGAAATATCATTTGCATTTCTTTGTTTTCCTGAACAAAAAGAAAAAAAAGCTAGCAACTTCAGGCTCAACACACCTGTTTCAAAATATTCTGTTCTCGAATAAGCTTCTGTCGCTCGCGGTCAGTTTTACCAGCATCTTCCACTTCCACTTCCACTTCCATTATGTCCCGGTCATTGGTGGCACTTGGGTCCATGCCCCACAGGAAACAGATGACCTCTGAGATCAGCTTTGTCACCATTCTGTCAAAACGATATTTCTGTGAGTATTTATGTGTCACAGCAACAAAACAAACTCTTGTTCACACTGTACAAATGCAAATGTTATATACTACAAAGGCTGGTACTTTTTAACAAGCATCTTTCCCAAAGTACCTAAAATGGAATAATAATTAAATCATATCTATTTCGTTAATTAGTCTAAAGATTTCTTTCTAAATTCATATTTTCTCTCTTTTTTTCACACACACAAACACATATGTGCACATGCACGTGCACACACACACACACAGAAGCAGAAAGACAACAAAAATCATGTTTAATGCAGTTAATAACAACTGAAAGATCAGTTGATTATCAATATTATCACTGTATTTCTTGAAGACTTACCCAGTTGGTGACACATGCTCAAAGACTCTTTTCATATCACTTATTAATGCCTTGAACATGAAATCGCAAGAAGAAACATAGAAACATGAATCTCGAGAAATTAAACAAAAACGACTTCCTCGCCTGTTCAAATCTTGAAGCCGTGGTCTGAAGCCGTGTGTGAAGACAGTACGGGTGGCATCATGGCTGACCACAGCATGGCTGATACAAATTGCCCAGAAAATACCAACTTTTGAAAGCCCAAATGCAGGTATGGAAACTATTATGTCGTTGATGAATGCACAGGAAAACATAGCGACAGAATAAGTGTTCATACGTTCCCAAAGGATTCATTGTTGACAAGACAAAGGATCAACTTCATTTGTGTGTGCAGAGCCGACTTCAGTGCACTTACACAATATTCTGTCGTAGGCAAATGCCACTTTACTCCTGAATGTTACCCAATAACATGAAAGAAGAGGGTTTTGAGATACCATAAAATGTCTTCTTCCAACTATGTCTACTACACAGAAGCATGCTTTTTCTCGTCCAACGACAAGAGTAGCTGCACAAACACCTTAAGTTATCTTGGCAAATGTACTTCAAATTCAACTTTTCAAGCCACATTATAGTTGTGACCAGCAACACAATGTGTTGTTCATAACATGTACACAGTAAATGATAAGGTATACCTGCAACAGCATTCCTGAAAATATATCTCTACTTTTTCATTATTTTAAAATTTATATGGGCAAAAATCTCTTTCTCTTACAAGTTGTTAAAAAAACCAACAACCGTATCGTATGAGGAACTATGCCCATATAAACTTGCAAATTAGTCCCAGGGGCAAATTTTACACTTGAGACTTTGGTGACAATACAAAAGTAAATTCACAAGAGCAACATTTGCAGAGCTTGCTGACAATAGGTGCAAATCACCAAATTTGAAATTAGATAATAAATAAACCACAGTGTTTCAGGTGCTGAAATTTACAGAGTATCTTTATATTATCTCTTCCTACCAGAATCTGTTTATGACTCAGACCAGTTGGGTAGGTGTTGAATACCTTTTGTTTCATTACATTTAGTCTTTCTTCTCTTATTTCATTACATTTAGTCTTTACCCTCACCTTCTTTCATTCTGTGTTATGGCTGATCCCTCCAATTTATTGGCAATATGCGTTAGAACCTTGGCTGCATCATTGGCAAAATCTAGATCACGAACTTCTTGCGCGGAGACTGGTACAATAGCAAAAGCTTCTTTGTCTTCCTTGATCTTGGCACACCCCACCTACAATACATAAAGTACTTTAAAACACTGCCCTAATCACTGCATTATATGGAGCAAAGCATCTAAAGGAGAGACAGGAGAAAACACACTCTACATTGCTTTCTTGACTTTTAAGCTTTAACCATATCTGTATTTACACCTCCTACTCTCTGCCAAACTGATAACAACTTATGCATACTCTTAAGACCTGCATAATCATGCTTCAGTCTTCTTCCACAACACTGATTCACACTCTTAAGATCGGCATAATCATGTGCAAATCTTTCATAACAATGTTCTCTCAGATTTTATATTGTAGCTCTTTTTTGTTTGTTGAATTCTTTGCACCTCCCTCATGAAAAGTATCCTTGATTTAAGTGAGGGCTCTTATATCTCACTCTCCTATGGCCATAAGCTCCACCTGGTTACCTTACACACAATTGTAAAAACACTAACCTTATTCATGATGGGTCTATCCTCTTCTTTATCAATTGGTATTGAGGTGCTGTGCACCCATGTGTCCGTGCACAAATGATGAAGTCTCACATAAGTCTGCCTGTACATGAAAACTACTTGTCTAGAATTTTATCTCTAATTTGTCTGAAGTAATAAGGTGCAATACATATAAATCAAATGATGTAACATCTCACGTCACATCTACACATGATGTTTATTTTTTATGTGTAAACTACCTTCACAGCTTTTCCCTGATAGCACAAAAACTACCATTATGTATAATTATTTTCACCCATCACATCATCACTGTTCTTCACTAATATCATAAAAATATAATAAATGTCACAAAAATGACCATCTGAAAAAGCACTAAGCTGACCTGGGCACTAGAGTATCTGCGCGGATCATAGTGGTAGGGTCTAGCTCAAATATGGATGCAATGTCATGGCCATGTGGAACTGATACCAGGCAGTAGACTGCAAGGCTAGGCTGTCCTCGAAGCTTGCTTCGTGTGGGATCTGGGGTCACATCAATATCCACCTGTGTTGTACATATAAAAGTAAACTTGAATAAAATAAAGTTGGCAATATTAATTTCTTAGAGAATGTATTTATTGGTATTTCATTTATATTCTCTGTTCAGGAAACTAAGGAAAACTTCTCAGTTGCATCCTGGCTTAGATTTATATCACACATCCTCATATACCACATACATGTGCAACCACTCACACATGCACATATACCTCACTCACCTCTGCAGCAAGATACTGGCCTGTAGCCAAATGTTTAAAGCGAAATAGGCTGTTCCAGTGTCCTGCACCACCCCTGCAAGGGTCATGCTGCACCACCTAAAACAGAAATTGCAAAAATGCAAGTTTCATTTCATCTTACAATGGGCAAGGGATTTTTTTAATGCTATTTTTATCAAGCTAACAGTAGATGCTTGAATACTTTACTCATTTCGCTCTATGCTGATAACTCACCAGTTCGGAATTTCATAGAAAACAAATGAATGGAGAAGAAAGTGCTCATAAACCTGCATCATCATTCCGGTGACCTCTTTCCATTACAATCTATTTATTATTTCATAATAACTTTTCTGTAAACATAAAAAAGAATGTTTTCAACTTGCCTCCACTTCCCATAAAGCTTTGGAACTTGTGGCAGCTGTAGCAGAAGTTCTTCCTGTTGTCCGAAGAAAAACATGCTGCTGTTTGCGGTATTCATCTGCTGTTAGAAACTTTTCCTGCTCTGCATGGAACAGCCGTACCACATCACCCTGAAAAACATCACCATTCACATAACCCTAAAAATGTCACGATCAAAAATTTAACAGACCTAAAAGGAGTCTTACACAAGAACTACAACCAGAGCTCATGATAAAAGTATTAGTTTTTTACATATATATTTACACAGCTTAAAAATCTTCGTGGATACAATGGCTTTGCAGATACGGCTTAACTAAATAAAACAATGAGAAAACAAAACAAGTCCATTTTATTTTATGAAGATTTTTTTCTTAGTAAAATCCACATACTCCTTTTAGTATGTCCTCTTGATTTTCTCTAAAGTCCATGAACAAAGTGACTTTCCAGCATGTGTTACAGTTTAGAGAGTTGACCTCTTTGCATCCCTGTTGGTCTGGAAGATCACAACTGCTAGCATGCAGGGGCTGCCCTGCATTAACTGGGTTCAGCACAACCTTGTCCCCAACAACAACCTGTAATGACAGATCATACACCAATGTTGAATAAAATTGTCCCATTCTACAGCCACAAAAAGACAATAATGTCATTATAACTTTTCCACAGCTAGAATCTATAGTGAGAAAACACACTGTCTTCAGTCCTTCAAAACTCTTGCGAACAAAAATATTTCTGTCATTGCCACCTGATTATCAAAATATGTCAGGTTGCATCAACATGTGTCAGGGCTATATCAACATGTGCAGCAATGAATGAATCAAAAAACAAAAAACAAGCACTGATTAACAAATGTAAAAATGCCCCAAAATACATTATCTCCCATATATCAATAACTCATCAACTCCCTGCATCTCACACCCAAACAGACCACACAGCTACAGTATCTGACCTTGTCACCTGGGGAACTGTGCTTGTAGAAAGGCTGGATGTAGAACCAAGAACCTTCATTTCCAGAACCATCTAGCAACACCTTCATAGCATTCTTTTCTAGTAAGGCTGGCAGACGTTGATTTACAGTCAAAAACTTATTGCTTTTTAGATGAAGCAGCTGTAAATAAAGAAAACTGCAAAATTTGACTGCTCGCTTACAGAAACTATAAAGAGGTAAAATTAAATGGAGATGCTCTAAACTGAATTTGGTGCCTTTCTAGGTGAATTTTGAGAGAGTGAGATCCCTTTGCCTAACTGACTTGAGGGGAAACAGCAAGTTAGAGGATTTTTTTTTCTGAGATATTCATGCTACCAATTAAACTTCCACTGTGCCTATCATACACTATTTCTCTTCAAAATGTCATGCACAAAAGGAGGAAAATAATGACTGCATTCTTATACCACTGAAGTGCATCCTCCTGCCCCTCCCCCTCCCGAAAAAAAAAATAGTAACAGTGCATCTGATTCTACACTGACTAAACCACCATCAGTCCTGTGGCAAGTGCCTCAGATTCAGGTGTAAATATTTCCAAATGCATGTGAACCTACAAGGATTTTGATCAATGTACTTTGTTCAGAATGTAAGTAAATGGGACTTTCTAACAGTATTTCTATGGATATTATAAAGGGTCTTGTAGATATTTTAGTCCAAATATTGTCATGCATGTGAACTTGCAGCAGCTCATGACCTATCTATCAGTATGAACTAGTAGATTTGGATTTATTTCTATGGAAATACTATCTGATAGTGACTCTGTTGCATCAATTTAGGTCAAACCCATACCCTGATTATCAACAAGAAAAAGAGAAATTAGACTATTTCAATCATCCATACAAATGTCTGACCCCCAGCTCTACACAAACTGTCCAAAGAACAAATGTTTGGGTGTGGCTTGAGTTGCTTTACTTAAGCCAAATGTGAAAAATATATACAGACTGACAATTGAGGATAACATCCTTAAATCGATAAAATAGACCTCGAGATAACTAACTAAACATATAATTGTGCAGTAATTACTATGCATTTTTTTTGCAGCCTAATCATCATTTAAACATATAACAGCACCCATATTTACTTTTCTAAAAGTAAAACAAGCAGTTTAGTTATGTTGAATTTATACATAGGAAAACATTGAAAGATGGTTCTATTTTCCATTAAACACCTGAATTAGATGATAAGCAGGGAAAATGTTCTCATTTCTTAAAACTGCTTGTTTGGTTGCCTGCCATCTAGGATCATTTCTATGGCAACTGAGTGGGTGACATGACTGAAAACATTTTTGAAACTTTTGATCAAGGGTAAATGATATTAAAACAATTTTCAATTTTTGAGCTGTCTTGCCTTAAGCCACAGGTCAAAGTGCTTTATAAATAGGTGTTGTTATTATGATTGTATTTTTGAGCCTGGCTTTGATGGTGGGGAAAAGTACTATACAAATCCATTATTATTAGTGCACTCCTTCTATCACATGGCTAGAGATTTGTTTGCCAGGTATACTGCCTCACATCCCATGTATATTGTCTCACATCTTTTCGCAGTCTTGGAGATGAAAGTATCCTTTATAGAAGATGACTATAAATGGCCAACACTGGCTAATGAGGCACAAGTGCAAATAACTGGGAGTAAACTTGTACACCATATTATTGGAACATGAGATATAATACATATACTATTAGTCACATTTCCATAGATTATATATTAGGTATAGTATTTAGGTATACATACCTGCACCACATTCCCATAGTGCACCACACTTCCCAACAACTTCTTATTCTCTCCCTCATTTTGCTTTTTCTCTAGTTCTGCTGCATGCTACAAGGAAAAAAAATAGAAGAATCAAATCAGAATGGTGCTTAACCAGGTTTCAAGTTTGAAAGATATCTTCATAATCTGATTCTACAATCTGAATTCTTAAAATACAACTTGGTGTGCTCAACACAATCACAACTTAGCACATAATAATTGTGTTTCTCCTTTCATTATGAACATATGTATTTATTTTTTAAAAGTAAAGGTTCCTTAGCCTAAGGTATATATGGGGAGGAACTGTAAGTGATTCACTAGAATTAGGACTTGGAGCCCAGAGAAGTTATTTAAAAGGTGGGAAATATACTTGCATCAATAAACCCAGAAGCAAACGAAAAATGTTCCAATTTTAAACTATTTCCTAACCTGACAGTTCACAAGCAAATTTCACAAACAATGCTCTTTTCCTTAAAGAACAATTTTATCCTGTGACTGCAGGACAAGATAAAATGAAAAAGATCATACTGATTAAAAAACATTAACTCTCAAAGTTTACTGCAAATAACTTAAATCCTGGATTAAATAACATTTAAGAACCTCAATACATATTTTGCTGATACAGCTTCAGTACTCAGTCTGTATACCGCATGCAAGATTATTTATTCTAACCACTGAAACCACTGTTAAAATAACATTCCACACAAGTGCTCTACATAGGGTACCTGGTATAAAAGAGACAATGTCACTCTAAAAAGTGTGCTCTCTTCTGCATATCCCATTTACCTCCAGTGGTTTACACAGATCAAATAAACAGAAGGCATACACCATGTGCAGTTGCTCTCAGGAAATGATAAACAGAACATACACCAACAGCTATATGTCCAGCATGCCATCCCTGCTTGACAAACTAATATTAAACCTACAAAACAGGATCATCCCACTAACATGCAAAAACAAAAATAAGCCAGATGCCCACTTTCCCGAAGACTCAAAAACCAAGAACATTTTTAGTTTATCAAAACACCAGCAAAATATTTCTGATTAGACTGGACAAAAACTTAAAGGAGAAACTTATTCTGGCCAACAGAATTGAATGATATTGCCCATGCGAGGGAGGGTAGGAGTACAGGCGGTGCTGATTACTAGTGGCCAGTCATCTCCAATTACTACAATAGGCAGGGTAAAGATCACAGGCACTGCCCACTGCCTAGCTATAAAACATCTTTCTGGCCTGACCTGTACTTGCTGAAGGGTCTGACAGCTGAGGCGAAACAACTTCTATCTGAACACACTGTCATGGTTAGGACTGAATATATTCTCCACAAACAAAAAATAGAATATATATAGAGAAGGATGAACTAACCCTGACAGTATATTCAGTTGCAAACCATTTCAAGTACTAGGCTGAGAAAGACGTTTTATTGCTAGGGTAGTCGGAACCACCTGTGATCTCCCCCCTGCCTCAGGATCAGGGTAGCAATTAGAAAAAACTGACTGCTTGTAAAAGTCAGCACCATGTACTCCTTCCTTTGCACAGGCGAAACCATTTTAAAAAACATCCACAAGAAGTTCCACCTTTAATTATGATTGGTACTCAGGAGTGGACCACATATTTTAGATCAACCCTATGAGCTTTACTGGGTGGAAAATGTAACACAACTTTGTTGATAAATGTAGGTACATGTATCACACAGAGGGAACTGGCAGTATGCTACTCTTTACCTCTTTTTGTAATCATATATAATGTTCTTAGCTTTATACTTGATCACACATCATGTTCTTATCTCTATACTTGATCATATTTTTAATTTGCTCATTGTATTGTGCTCAGGATTTATTTAAAACATGATACATAATATTTTCTTTGAGGATATTTCTTTAAAATGTAAAAAAAACTACTTTGACAAAAATTTAATGTCTACAGCTTTATCCCAGAGAGCAATTACATGTACACCTGTGCATCATATAAAACATTTAAGAGATGCACACAGGTGTGTGCAAAAATATTATTTTATTTAATATGATGCACACCGGTATATGTGAAATATTATTTTAATATATATATACACAAAATATATATTTTACACCTAGAGATGTGTGTATATTATTATAGTCAGCTGTATGTGTGCTGTTCTATGGCTAACCAGCTAGCAGAAGTGCCAATGTTCTCTATCGTAAACAATTTTCTACATAGCTGGCTCAGTTGTAGCACACATGCTTGGCTCTAAGCTGATGTCTTTCCCAGAAAAAAAAAAATCATTTATCACCTACATTCTTGGCAAAATCTCTAATCTGGCTTTGAATTAGAGGCTTCTGGACCTGTTATTGCTCATTTTTCTGGTAACAGTAGCATTCTTTGCTGAGATTATTCAGCTGCCTACATCCTTGAATATTACTCTTAATGCAACTTTAATGAAGAGTAAAATGAACTGATAAGTGCTGTGCCATTTGTCAATCTAGAAAAAATGTGTAAAGAATGTCAGTATTCTTATCACAATGTTTTTAGAAACAATGTGGTATAAATAAAATACCATACTTATATATATTAGTTTATACTAAATGGCCCATGTGCACGTGCATACACACAGATGCTCACATACAGACACCCTTTTAGCTTTCTTTAAAAAGATCTTTTTAAAATAAATATGTGATATACATTGTTAAAAAAATAATTACAAGGTGTAGCCACAGTACTTTATTTAATACCTGGCTGAACAATTTTCTAAGCATTACACATATGGTCATTTATGCATATCATGTTTTTCCAGAATAAAAGAAAGAATTATTAACTCATCATGAAAGCAAGTTAAAGTGCAAAAACTGGGTCTTGTATATCTAGAGGTTAAATAATTGAGAAATGTTAGCACGTACACTTTATAAGCTGAGATGCAGAAAAAAAGAGTAAGAGTTATTTATTCCTCATAAACAACTTTCACTATTTTGGGAAGCTGATAACTGCAAGTTACTACCAGCCTACTAATTACCACAAACCTGTGTAGCAGCAAGAAGCCTACTGCTTACACCAAACCTGTATAGCGATACAAGCCTAATTTGGAAAGACTAAACCTGTACAGTAGCAGTGTCAGCATAATGAAGAAAGAACAGCAAACTTACATGAAGCCTGTCCAGTAGCAATGTGTCAGGTGAAGAGCTGGTCTGTTTTTGAGCATTCCAAAACTGGTTTTGAGCTGAGTATCTGCTCATAGGACACACTCTAAACAGGCAATCTGAAAATATGTTTATTATTATATGATTCAGAAATTAATAATCTCTCACAGTCTGAATCAGTATTCTTAGGCAAATAGTATTTTTGGTCACTTGTTAAGAGTACAAACCATACGGAAAAATACACAAAGAAAAATGTAAATAAACCATTTATTGTGTCCCTAAGTCTGAACAAGATGGCCCAAACACCTGCTTAGTTGTAGTACAATAGCATTGGCATAAAACTTGGTGGTGTCACCCATTTTTCTTTGGTAGATTTTGCCTTGATCAACATGATAAAGGTCACTTTTCTATGTGACCTCTTTTCCTTTGTGAGGAATTAACTGACAATGGAATATAGAATTTATTTTTATTCTATTCACTATTGCTCTGATAATGTTGCCTTAGCCATTCATGCAGTTTAAACTGAAGTGTATTGTGGAATGTCATTTGGACAAAATGCTAAATTCCTTCTGGTTTTTTCTATCCTTAACTACAAAATAATTATTGAATTTAATAAGCAATGTTGTGGGTCTCCCTCTTGATTTCTAAATTTAATTTTTATTGTGAATGAAACTGCAAAGATGCCATTTCTATTGCTGACCACTGCAAGTTATGTGGTCGATAATATTTCTTTGCTTTCTCAGGGGTTACAATAACCAACATCTGTGTGTTGATGGTTGATGTAATCACTGCATTTGTTCTCACAAAGTTCGTGCAAAATTAAAAACTTGCATCCAATTGATTTAAAATAGCACTTACAGTCCCAGATTTGTGCCTATTGTTCATATCTTCAACACCACTCAGGTGGAAACAAAATCTTACCTCTGAATTTCTTGGGTGGATTTCCTAAGTCACCAGCATCTGGGCTTACTACACATCGGTCATCTACTAGACTGTTGTTAACATACGAAAAATAAAAACCTGCCATAAGCAAATTTTAAGATAAGTAACAAAAAAATAACATTTCTGACCCAGAAAAACTAAGAAAAAAAATTCTGCTTTTTTCCTTTTTTTTTTTAAGTCTTCTTGCAGAGATGCAAGTCAAGCTGCAAACTCACTAAATAAGCTTGTGCATGTACTATGCATATATCTGTATCTGTGTAAGTGTGTATATCTGTATATGTGTGCAGCATCTAGCAGATAACACTTATGTATGTGCATGCCTCTGGGTGCATTAGATCTGACTAAACATGTATTTTGAGAGTTTTCAACACATCTCTCACATTATTTATCTGCAATATTCTCAATCAAACTGTTCCTGTTGGTCACAATGAAGATAAAACATGAAGTGAGTGCACAGTTGTTGACATCTAGTTCTGACTAGGACTTATAGGAAACTTGTTGAAGAAATTATTGAGCGACCAGTAATATAAAAGTATATATAAATATATGTATATAATATAAAAGTAAAAGGACCACAAATATTAATCTACTAATTCAGTAACCATGAGGTTATTCAAAATTTTTAAGTACAGAAAACTTAAAAAAAAAATATCTTAAACTATTGTACTGTTTTGCTGGACTGACTTGCTGGAGTACTGATTTGTGCTATGAATTAACTCACAAGGGAAAATATAGGCAACCTGTTCAAGCTGTTATTAGTTATTTGTATTTTTCCCTGTGAGGTTTCTAATTCAACTTATGCACATCTTTGTTTATAAAACACCAACAGATATAACATTCACAATTCTGATTTCTTCACTATTTTTCCAAAAAATAACAAGAATATCTCTAAAAAAAAAATCCTCATTTCAAGAATCAACTCATTTAAGTGGGTGCCCTGTGGAATTCTCTTCCTCCTCATCTCTAGCAAATGAACTAAAATCCTGATTATTTCTGACAAAAATCTATATTATTTTCTCAGCCTTCTTATAATAATAATAATGGTGGATTTCTATAGCACCCAAGCCCTATGAGCAAGCTCATGGCAAATTACAAATGATATTAATTATAAAAACAACAATAATAGGGAAAAATTGAAGAAACCAACCAAGAAGACAGGAAAGAAAAGGGGAAAAAGTGTGGATCAGGGGAAACAAAAAAGTGTAGTGCTATGTGATTAACAATTATCAACCACTGACTAGCCTATAAATAGGACCGATATTGAGCTTGCTTATTGAAAGCTATAAAGCTTTTTGGTAGCTACCTCACATCTCCATGAACTTTCTATAAATATGAGTACATAATTACTACCTCTGGGGTACTTTCACTATCTCGCTTTCTGTCATACATTTATTAGGCTAGCAGAATATAGTTTTTCCTCCTTAGGGTGAAGGCTGGGTGTAAAAATACATTTCTGCTTTTCCTACACTTTTGTAAATAGAGAATTGTGATTGTCATGTCTGTTTGTGTGTGAAATGTGATCAGTAAACCCTTAAAATATCCGTGATGCAGGTTGCTTTTTATTACTTAAGGTCAAATTTATGTCTTATTTGTTGAGTAGGAGAGAGGATTATCTTTTCATTTCTAAACGACGATGACGACGACGACACAGACGAAGAAGCCTGCTGTAGCTATCGTCCTTATAATAACAATAAAATCTTGAGTTTAATGCCCTTACCCCAAAGTAGACAGAAATCCATTGACCGTGCCCTCCGCATACAGAGATATGATGTCCCCAACGTGAAGGAAGCTTGCCGACATGTCGATCTGTGTTTATTCTAGCTATTTACCTAACATAAAGCACAAATCGAAGCTTCCAGTTCTCGGCTTTTTGAACACTTTTGTACCAGTGTGCATGATTTTGTTGGCGGCCTGACTTTAAACAGGAACAGTACCTGCAAGCCGAGGCACGGCCCTCAACTCGGGCAAGGCGGGTCCCACAGGTTGTCTCCCTCTGTTTACCGCCGCCTATTTATAGCAACACACGCACGCCCCTAACAAGATCAGGAGCGAGACAAGGAGTAATTTGTCGATCGTTTTTCAAGAGATAACTCATCATAATCAAAACTGTTCCACCGCGAAAATATAACAATGGTGAAGCTTGGGAGGGACAGCAGAATCACGGACGAGTTCGCGGATCAGTAAGGCGGCACCGTTAGAATACCCATTCTTCCGCCGAATGTTAAAACTCTCTTCATTGTGGTGGTAATCACTGATCCAAAAAGTACTTAATAATGATCTGTGATGGTAACTGATAATGTTACCATCGGCAAATATTTTAAGCACTTTCAGACGACTTCTGTTAGTGCATATAATTCGATGGAAGAAGCGAGGCTGTCACAATAAGAAACTAGTTACATTCATAAAACCACTGCCATTGGCACCAGCCCGTGCTATTTTATTGCCCCAGTAACTGAACAACACGCACAGTTCTCTGCCTGCGATAATCCAAAACACTTGTCCAGACCGCCTCTCACCCAGTTACCTGTGTGTCTTGTTATACCGAGACGTGTGCACAACTCTTTTGTTCATGGTACATGCTACTGCAACCCACATACGACGGGGTTTAATATTTCAGGAAGTTCAGCACTTTCTTCACAAAGAAATTTTTAATTATTTATCTTTTGTGCTAAGCAAGAACACATGCACACAAACAATTCATACTTTGGTACTGTAATTAGTTCACTATGTGTAGCTAGTTTTGCAGGCATGTTGTTCGATCCCAGACACAAGATGGCTTTTATCCCATCATCAAGTGATTGCATGAAGTGTTTAAAGAGCTCATACGGTCATACCTCAATGCTCTCTCATGCAGGAATCAAACCACAATTAAATGTGCATTGGAGTTTTACGCCATGTCAGCAGCTAAGACTATCTCTTGGTGAGAATGATGTGCAGGACCATTTAAAGGTCGACATTGATGTGCTGTTTATAGCATTTCATTAGGAGAGTTCAGATGGTAAAGCAGTAGACCAGTAGCATGAACATATCTCTGCTCTAATATCTAATGAAATATCCTATTTTTGTGAATGTCCTACATGTCTAATACAGTGTACCTGCAGGACTAGTTACATGTGAGGGAAAAAAATAGCTTCTGATTAAACATCTGGATATCTTGCAGGTAAATTATAAGGGCATTTTAAGGCATTCCACAAAACATTTTATGAGAGATTAATGACAAAATGTCTTCCTCAACCATCCAAAGAAATGTGGTGTGTCAACCCAAGTGTAGGCAACTTTTGGATGTGAAGTATTGTATAGCCTACTTTGAGAAACAAGTTGAAGTGGTTTTGGTGCAATCTTTAAAAGAAAGAAAAAAATTTCTAATCATGAATCTCTTGCTCACATGCAAAATGAAACCTAAAAAAAGAATTTCAATGTTTTTAATATAAATTGCCGCCATGTACAATCAGCATACAGTCAACATCGGTCACAGTTAAAAAATGAAGACAAAATCTTGGGATATTGTCTGGAGACATACACCAGTAAATGCACAAGTCAAAATGAAGCAAAGGCATGAATTTCAGTAAATGTGACATGAAGCATAAATCCTCATTCATTTCCAGCCTTAAGATGCGTATTAAACCAGCTAAAACTTTCTTTCAAAAACCTGCCTTAAGTAGCAGTTGCTCAAGATTTAACCTCAGACTTGGTGGAAAAACTGGACCATTCACACTTCACTCTAGGCAACCAAATATGGTACCATCATCCACATCATATGCTTCTCTTAGTGAAGAGGATTTTCATGACATTAAGCTATTCTAAAAGAACATCTCCCCCCCTCCTGCTATGATCTAAACGTAGAAATTAGACTATACTAAAATATGCACATTCATGTGCATGAACATGATTTGTGTACACAAACACCCCAACACCCCAATCACTGCATTGTTTTAATGAAAATTATAGCCTTAAGCAAAAAGGCTTTTTTGAACTGCACATTTTTCAAAGAGGAAAAGATTTTATAATTCAAAAGTGCAAATTTTAGTTCAAATGTTGACCACAGGAAAGTAGTTCATGCAAAACTATTGTTTGTAATCATCAAAGGATATGGTACTAATGATAGTATGATTCAGCTTTCATAAGCTAAATAATTTATTTTTAATGGTGCGAAGAGATAATGGACAATTTCATTCATGACAGGTGAAATGACCACATGTTAAAGAATTGTCAGATGAAGTATTTATTAGCAAGCCAAAAACTTATCATCTCCATGAGAGTGAATGGAGCACCTGGTCAGCAACTGATGTAAACATCTTACAGCATTGCTAGCGAACTGCAAGGCAGAAGCTTGAAATAAAGTTATTTTACTCTGATACACAAAAGTGGAGGTTTGTATATACACATACAGGCTTGTCTCCCCTTTTCACTCACTTTTTCTTTCTGCCCTCATACATGATTACAGACATTTGGAAGGAAGTTTTTTTTTTTTTTAAATGCATCTAGTGACTATACAGGCTATGAACTGTTAAGTGGCTTGCAATGTGTGGGCCACACCATGTGAAAGGTGCTGCCGCTTTTATCTTCCTGGGTAGGAACCCATTTCTGTTGGGTAGGCAGGGAGAGTGTTTAGTTATAGGGCTGTGTGGGCTTCAAACCTGCAAGCTTCTGATCCACAGTTAATCACAGTAACCATCAGGCAATGGAGTCTTTTTTGCATACTTTTGAAAATTATTTTCCAAAGGCCCAGTACCTAAAGTAATTGTTTTTTTAAAAATCATGTTATCGTTTAAAGCCAGGGCTTCTGCTTACGCAAAAAATTGCGTACAGTACGCATTAAAAGTTTGGAGGACCCCTTCAATTTTCGTCAATGAGGTCTCCTTCAAATTTGGGCGAAAGAACAGGGACCCCTTAAAAATCTGAAGAAGGGGTCCCTGGGACCCCAAAGAATTTAGCCTTAGCAGAAGCCCTGGTTTAAAGCTATATCATAGCAAACGTCCATCAGGTGTCAGAAAGAAATGAGGTGTTGATGAAATCTGAATCCAGTGAGCCTAACTTGATGGTAAAGGACTTCACCATTACATTACCAGACAATCCTAATTCTGGGCAAAGTGGTATCATGGTAACTACAAGGACATAGGATTCAATGTTCATTAACCCTAACCATCAAAGTGAAAACATTTTATGGTAACATTTGTAGAATCATCTACAAACAGAAGAAAATCTATTAATCTATATAATCTGCGTCCTCGTACTCCATCAGACTACGGCAATGTCTTGCCACCAATCAGCAGAGCCAGTTTTTTTTTTTTAAAGTAACATTTTTAACTTAAGTAAAAATGGATGTTGTGTCTATAACGGAATTATCTGCAAAAAAAAAGTGTCCACAACACAGAATCTGTGTCCCTCTGTACAACAAATATTTACAAACTGCCTTAAATTCACAAAGAATATAACAAAAACCCACAAAGACATACAGAACACTCAATTATACACAGCACATACTTCCATAAAATTGCATAGCTATAAATTGAGTTTATGAATATCAAATTTTTACATTATCACAAAAAACCATGCAGTCAAGAGAACTACAAATCTAGGCTATTAATCAGTGCTTTTGATGCATTATTATTGAAGGCTACATATAATGTACATATGGTAAAATCTGCACTCTACCAATCAATGTCTCCAAGAACAGCAACTGATTAATGTCAGCTTTGTCACTAGTTCCTTGGGCCAGATACTTCTGAGCAATAAGTAACATGCACTAAAGCCAGCCACCATAAAATGTCAGTTACATAGTAAATGGATGTAATGTTGACAGTCTGACTGGCTGTATGTTGGATTACTGAGCTTTGTAGAATTATATATAAAGCCCTTCAAGAAAAGCTGACTGGAGTCAAAATTTGCAGTAACTGTCACCTCTGACCTACATCAAGCAACAGGTTGGGGACGGTTACTCAAACCTATTTACATGGGTCCAAATCAATATAAACAAGTTTTAAAAAAAATTCCTATGAATTTTCTAAATAATTGGAGTTTTATTTACAAGACAATTTTAACAGCAACATGCTTACAGCAAGACGCTACCTTTTATAATTTTTCTCTTAAGGCAAGAAGGATGGGAAGCAAAATTACAAAATACAAATAAACACTTACAAACTGATTGTTCTGTAGAGACTAGATGTCAAATATTAACCAGGAATACAAAAGCAATGTAAGTTTCAACAGACTATGCAAACATCTCTCTCACACTTAAAAAAAAAACCTTCCTCCCAAAGCTGAAACTCACAATCTCCAAATCCTGTGTTGCAGAAAGATAAAAACTCTTGTAACTTTTAACAAGCATAAAAATAAAGAAATAATGTTTACATGAGTTAAAATAAATCACAAGCACAACCAACATATAAAAAAAGCAAAACTATTTAGGAATGAGTATCAAAGAAACAAGCAGATGATGCTAATATTTGACACTGAATATGCAAACTGCATTATCTGCATGCTCTCTCTCATCCATGCACAAGAACATAAATGAAGTGAGCAAGAATGTAGTGTTAATTAACCCTCTTCATGCACAGGATGGTACAGGCACTGTTCTTATGAACACTGCACACGTGAACATCCACATGCACATGATGCATGGAATCTCCTCACTAACACAGAACTGAAATCTGTATAAACTGCTCTTTAGAACATGGCACACACTGTCCTTAAAACACATGGCACACACTTTGTCCTGATGACCACAAACTGAGGTCCAGCCTGTCAAATACTAAACACAGCGAGGACCAAGGCCCAACCTGGAATGTTACAGTGGAAGCTGTACACTCACTGTGCCTTGCAGCCATTACTTTGATACACAGCCACTGTTGTTTATGAACAATATTCAAGAGCATAATGAACTTACATTTTTTTACAGGAGCAAATGAAACTTTCAAAACAATGTACAAGTCACCAATGAGGCAATACTCGCTGAATCTCTAATATCTACCTATTTCTGCCAATAAAAGTAAAAAAACATAAATCAAATAAAACAGAGTTTCTTGTAGAGATTTTATTCTTTTCCTGAGCCACAAACATAGGCTTTAGTAATAACAAGGAAAACTTGCTACATAACTCTTGTAAAAGGTGTTATTAAAAAGTGCATTGCAAAAATCATTAAGCGAGCACTTCATGGATGATGATAACAAGTTTACATTATCTATAGAATCTGTCAGACTGAAAACAAGAACTACAAGTAACCATGCAGTGGATGTAGTACTGTATATACAAAGCAAGGTCATGGCACCAAGAAAAATGTACCCATTTTTTTTTTCTGGTCAATGAAGAGTAAGGACATGCACAAAAGGAAGAAGGGTATTGATTGTGCTGATACTTTCTCACATCCTACCGTCTGCAGTCACAACATCAATTGACACAACTACCAAAACAACACTTTCAAATACATATAGACAGGACAAAAATGGTCTACCAAGTTGCTGTGCAGTGGAAGCATAAGTGATGCTAATACTCAGCAGTATGGAAGAATGATTTGTGAAGACCATGTTTTCAGAATTACACACACCCAGTGTATTAGCTAGTTTTACTAGATATTTTTTGTGGTGGGAGGAGTGCATTTAACTGTACAAAACACAGGTACCCACACATGCACACCCACCCCAACAAAGATCTACTTGAGAAAATTTAAAAGAAACAGTGATATGCAAAAGGTATAAAGCCTCATCAGCACGAGTCATAAATAACACTACTTACTATGTTTGAAATGCAGGAGGGCACAGCATATTTTACAATTCATTTTGTGAAAGTTTCTATTCTAGCCCCCATTTTCATGTGGCAGCTGATTTTGACATGTTGGGTATGTCAACACATTTCAATTCAGTGACTGGTTTACTGTAAATCAAATCTCAAACTGCTAAAGGATGACCTGAAATGGTCTAAAGCAGGGGTAGCAAACATGGCGCCTTCAGGCGCCTGGTTGCCTGCATGGATCAGGTGTGTTGCCAGTGAGGCATGTTGGCATCTCGCCTGTCTATACTATCATGTATGTTAGTTTATATTAACCACGTAGGTCCTCATATTACTCAGTATCCTTAAAGTAGCTCTCAGTGTGAAAAAGGTTGGTGACACCTGATCTAAAGCATGAAATTACTTTGCTTAACTCTTGGAAACACCACCCATGATAAGCATTAAGTAACTTAATGCCAAATTAATAATAAATAAAAAGAACTGATACAATCATACTAAAACAATTGCTATGGATTTCAAACTAAGCTAGTGATGAAATCTAAGTAACACAAACAGAAAACTACTTTCAGGGAGACAACACATAAATAGAAAACTTGGTGCTACTAAAGTTTTATACTTTCCCTGTTAAGCAATACCCATGTTTTGATTTAAAAGACTTTTATAAATACTGCTTAGCTCAAGCTTTCAGGCTAACATGTTCACTAAGTTCAACTAAAGTGATGTTTACTATGACCCATAGCTCTTATTCACTAATCAATTGCAACATTTTTCTTTGAAAGTATTAACATAAGTACTTCATGTACTTTTACAACTGTTTATCACTATAACATCTTTATAAAAAGTTAGCATAGCTCTAGTAAGAATTATACAAGTGGTAAGAGAAAAAAAAATGAACTGGCTTGATGAGCTTATAATTTGTATAAAGATAAATTGTCAAACAAAGGAGCAGCTATAGCCAGATGTACTAAAATTCACTCTTCAGAGTAATCAGCCCTTTTAAATTTTAGAAAATTGTCTCTCCAATTTACCTGAAGTTTTTTCCCCCCAGCACTTGCCTCTTCCCAAGCAAAAAAATCCTCAAGCGAGATTTGGAAGAAAGAAATAATTATTTCTTCTGTCTTGTTTTATTATTAGAATGAAAGTAGATTTTCTGAGGGTTCATTGTAGTTAAAGATTAACTGCATATAAATGCAGCAGGTCTTGGAAGGTAATTGGTATTGTAAGATGATGACCACACTCTAATTTTTCTCAATAAAGCCTTCTTACTCCTTTCCAAATAAATCAAGCAGCTTAATGGAAGCACAGCTGGTGTTTTTCTTCAAGTTAGCATGTTCTAATGTTTACTACAAGATGATATTCAATCCAAAAATGTGGATCTACTCATAATAATGACAGCAACAAAGGCTGTATTTATTATCAGAATACAAATCAGTAGTGAATGGTTTGATGGCAAACTACCAGTCTCAAATATAAACTTCAGATGGGGGTCAGGGAGGGACAGAAATTAAGCAACAATAGCAAAGCTGAGGAGAGTAGGTATGGAAATCTGGTGCATGCTCTGCATAGATAGCACAGAAACAGGTCAACATAGCACTAAGCACATCAACAGGATTCCCCTTTCCCTCAAACTGCTGCGTAACAACAGGCATGGTGCCTATTCATGTTTACAGAAAAACAGTCCACAATTATTTCAGAATAAGACACTTGGACAGCTGTCCTAGATCACTAAAGGTGCTACCCAAACCCAAATAAAGGAGGCAAAACATCTGGGATATACTGGATCACAAATTACTTGTGTTCATGCCACAGGATGCCTTTGGATACAAGCAGCTGCTTTCACACTAACACAGACCTCTTGAGTACCTGTACAACAGAGCATATGGTATACCCACAGCAACCCCACCATTCACACATGATAGTGTAACATCGAGCTCTTGCAACAGCCTTTCATACTGCCCTGCACCTGTCACACTTCACAATGCCCTGAAGTTCTGAGCTAAGTTTGATGCACCTGGATATGTCTGATTTTATAAGCAAAGCAATGGCAAAAAACTTCATTTTATCACCATGCAAATTTGAGAGCTGTAAAGACAGAATCTTCATCAATCTGTCATCAGATTACACATGCATGTTCATGCCAGGCATGGTTGTCATCTATATTGATTGTAAAAAAAAAAAAGCTAAGTAGCCAAGCACCATAGAAACTGAGGAAGGAATCTTTGTGATGAGCTCCATCCCTGATGTAAGCCTGTACCCACTTTCAAGATGCTGAAGGCATTGGTTTGGCAAGAGTCTATAAAGTCAGCTCGTCCTCGTCACACATGCATGTGCACACACACACACATGCTTTACTATCAGTTCTCTGTGTGCTTGTCATCTGTTTAGAATCACTAATATACGTAAGTGTATATATATAAAAAAGTAAATACATGTAAAGTCACTTTTTTTTATAGGCCTAGATAAAATTACAGATGAAGAAATCTGACAGAAATAAGCATAAAACAAAGCCTTCGAGAGTTGGGCATAAACTTGGCACTTCTTCAGCCTCTGAAGCACTGAATTACAAGACTGGACAAAAAATAACATCCAGTCTTTGGTGGAGAGATAACAAGTGTCTAAATTTTGTGGGGAAAATGCAGTGAACGACATCAGGAAGATGCGACTATAGGACTTCACACACAGAGCAAGTCATCTTTTGTGGTGCATCAGTTGTGCATCTTAGGCTGTCCGCATTCCTAACATGCCCAGTCTTTGAGGGTCAAATGCACAATCTTTGAAGGTTCCCAACACATTTGAACAGATGGTTACCAAGGAATTGTTCTCCCATTCAAGCAATCAGAAATGGGATCATTACCCTTGAAGCAAAATGGTTTACACATCTGTCTGCAGCCTGCAATCACTACTGAGTTGATGCTGGATGCTGTTCTGTCTCAATGTCTCATTTCTGATGCGTTGCTAGCAGATAGTACTGCTCTCCATAGTTGCATGCACCTGTTCCAGCTTGTAGCTTAACTTGTTCTTGCGAGCAAACTCGTCTTCTTCCAAAGCTGTCATCAGCTGAAACCCATATCAAACATTTTTCAGTAATGTGCCAAGTACAGCATTAAACAAAAATATGACATTTGGCTTAAAACACTTAAGACACAGTCTTTAAATCTTAACAATTCAGTCAAACATTTATTATGGCTTAAAAACACATTTACCACAGTGGTTGCGCAAGAAACTCAGAACACAAAGAATTCATTTGTGCACATTTGACGAGCCATAAGAGTATTACAATTTGCTGTCTGCTAAATTTATATAAATAAAACCTCATACTAAAAATAAAATCAAATAAAAGTCACTTTGTTTTCTCTCGCTCCCTTACTCCTCTCTACTACTGATGTGCTTTCTACATCAGCTTGTGCAACCAATCACTTGAATTATCACAATTCATTTACTGCTCCGGATCGGCCAGACAGACCAGTGCCCGTGCCAGACAGGCAGTCAGACAACAGCACATCTACTGCAAGAATGTCCCATGCACGAAGAACTCAGGCACCGCATTTGGACTGATGAGACGCCAGTATTGAGGAAGCTACACAGCAGCCTGGAGGACCTGCGGCGCACAGCATCATTTGTGCAGGAGGCAGGCGTGTCCATTTGAGTGATCGACGAAGAAGAAGAAGAATTTACTACTTTAAGATAGAGGATTGTGCTTGAAAGCATTCTGTAATATCCTCCTCCAGTGGTCAACTGCTTTCCTATATCAAATTCCACCAGCATCTATCATTCCTTTATTCAACTACCAATGTCCTGTGTAAGTTTTGAAAGTATGTGACAAATTTTCCCACACACTTAGAACTGAGAAGTTTTGCAGCATGGAACATATCCTCACCTCTTCGTTGTACTTGCGTGCATATTTGAAGAGTTCCAGCAAGGCTGCATTAGTATTAAACTCAGTATGGTGAATCTGGAGAAAAAAATGTTTGTTCAGCTTAAAAAGTGTATAAGAATCTGGGTGAACAATTTGCGTAATAGTTGAAATAAACCTGTTTCTGTATGTTTAACAAGCAACACCTAAATACATATTTGCTGACTATTATCCATGCACATCAAGAACTTGGATCCCTGAGCACTAGTCACAAGCCTGAACAACCAAATATATCAATGTTGTTGCTCTGTCATTTCTATCAAGGAGATAAATCAATTAAACACGTGCTCTAAAGAAATGACAATATTCCCTTATAAAAACCAGAGTTCTTACTAACATTCATCTTGCAGTTAGTATTTAACACTGATTCTTTAGCATTCAGTATTAAAAACGTGACCATCAGTAATCCAATAAACTGTATGCTAGCACTAAAATGAATGTATCTTTTGGCTCAATTTCTCACCTACACAAAATGTCAGCTTACACACATATGATTCTGCAGTTAAGATGTTGGCATACAATAACCAAAGATTCTTCTAGAAGCATGCCAAATCTCACTTGCTAACAATACAAGATATAATTCTTAGCTATGATCTATTAAACAACACATCTGGACGGACTTCTCATAGTATCAATATGATATATGTACCCTTGACTCCTCTGTCAACATGGCGGTCATGTCTTGGTCACTGATGGCAGGCATCATTTTAATGTCCTGGTAATACCTGTACACAAAGTATAACTTTTCATACACCTGTCACAGTTATGGAGCACAGTTAACCTTAAGGGTAAACCCCTGATGACGATGAACATGAATACATCAACAACATTTTAAAAAACTCTCATTGATGTATGCTGTATGTTAGGCTGAAATATTATCTCAAAATCATGTTAACAAAGACTGGAGTCTACTTAATACAGCTGCAGGATTTAGCATCTGTAAGAGATGGAGATTAAGCACTGAGATTGACTGATGCAGGACAATGACGTCACTGATATAGATCAAATGTGACTGATTGAGAAGGCAGGCAGATGTGGCTATTTAATCATTATTTGCTATTCCTAACAAAAGTGATAAGCTGCCTAACTGGATACATGTACAGAAAGACATTACTGAGGAATATAGCACACAAAAATAAGTCATCACTTACTGAACTGATGTCACCTTCTATGAACCTTAATCATTTATGTTAAAGGATGTAGTCATATTTCCATAGCTTCACCAAATATATGGACAGTCCTATTAGAAATTCAGTCAAATACAGCCTGTTGTCCAGCTCAAATATGTAATTTCAAACTTTTATCTGTTTTCCTTCTCCTTACACATCTATTTATTACAAATGCATTAGAGCAATAGAATGCATATCAGCAAGTAAGTTGACAGCTAAAACATTTCAGGAAAAATGTAGGCTGACAATTAATAAGACATATTAGACAAGGTGTCAATGACAAGCATCCTCACCTCTCTACCCATTGCTTATATCTTGGAATGTCCTTAGCGTACAGAAGTTTGCTTGAAGGCGAGTCTTTACCCAGGCGATGCTCACTTTGAGAGCAGGCATCCATGAAAGTCTGGCCCACCACGGTCAGGCAGGAGTCCACAATGTTTGTTTTATAGATGTCAAATGCAAAGTTCGGATTCTTGATTATGTTCACCCAGAACCTTAGTGGCAAGCTAAAATAAAACCAGAAACCTTTCTTTCAAAAGTTAGTAATTAAATTATGAACAAGTATTTTCTAAATGCTGACTAGAGAGAGATATTCTAACACTTAACAGCTTACATGCACTACAATAAAAATGCAAATCCACTTATTGAATAAACACCTATGGCAGTTTTGGTTCATAGGATTAACATTACTTGTGATTAAACCACTAAGGGCTGATGATGCCTTAAGTGAAAATCAGACTTACAGCTGCAAAGAACATTTACCCAACAAGAAACCAGCATCTTCTTGTAGGTAAAAACTTAATTTTTAATAACAGTAACAGAACCCACAGAGGAAAGGGGAAATACTGCCTGGAAAATGTAGGTACCCTAAACTAAGCTATTCTCTACATGTCTGTTACTCTCTATCAAATTTTAAAGATCACTTTAATAACTGTAATAATGATCTTATGAGATACAATTAAACTTTTAGGTATTAGTGAATTCTATAGGCCTTCAATAACTTATAGCTTGGTAGCAGTTACTTTAGTTCTACACACCAATAACTACTACCATGTACCCATGGTCTACACAAGTGAAGTGTGCCATATACAATTACAACTTTGTGGATTTACCTGTTGGACTTCCAAGTGTGCACAACTTCTGGGTCCTGAATGTTATGAAGAAGAGCTTGGTCATCCAAAAAGTCAAACATGTACTTGATGGCTAGAGGTAGTGCTGAGCCTCTGTGTGCTGTGCTGAAGATTCTTTCAAACAGGTCATCCACAAACTGCTGAAGAGTTCCCTGAAAACAATCAAATATGTGAAGACAGAAAGTTAAAGGAAAAGGCAAAGAGATATGGCTTAGGCTTAAAATGACAGATTCTGACTCAAAATTTTCAGTTGCAAAACAATTGTTTGCTTACAATCATGGCTAAAACACAGACCTTGGGCAATACAAAGGAGGTTTCCATAGTTTGATGTTAAAGGAGGCCATTGAATCAATCTGGCATTAGAGTGAACTTTCAGTCTCCTAAACCAGTGGTTCTCAAAGTGTGGTCCACATGCATATGTCAGGTGGTCCCCGGCTGACATCGTATGTCAGCAAAGTGATCTTTAAATTCCCAGATATGCTAATTAGTCCAGCATTGATTTCACACAAGTTTTAATTTTACTGACGTCCAACTGCTCGTTCACAAAAAATGCTTGGTTACCAGCTAAGTCTTTACGTCACAGCGCGAGCTTTGTGTCATTTAACCGCAGTGCAATTCCTTATTTCTAATTTTCATGTACGATCTGAATACAGTGGACTTGTTGATTTCACTGTGAAGCATCTACTGCCATTTCCAACAACTTACTGTTGCGAGACCGGATTTTCAATACTTGTGGGACTGAAAACAAATAGCAGAAGCTGGCTGAACGTAGAATCTGACATGAGATTGAAACTCTCCAACATTGATCCAGATATTATCACCTTAATATCTCATCAAAAACAACTACATTCATTGCATTAACCTTTTAATTATTAAAGAACTTTGTGAAACATGTAATTTTATGTAAACTTATTACTATGCTATTGTCACAAAAGTACACTGAGTTTTGAATTGTAATGAAACAAATACAGCAATTTAAATTTTAAATTCACGATACAACGTGATTTTAGGCCTCGGTGGTCTGCCGTCTGAAATACTTTGAGAACCACTGTCCTAACCAATTTGGTGAAAAACCCTGGCATCCTGGATTTCAAGATCATGTCGTAAAATTTCAGACCAGGACACTGGTGTGACAGAGGATAAGGTTATAAACAGCAACACAGAGCTTCCCTGTGGCAACTGTATGCTTCCATACGGCAACCAATGCTTCTCACAGATTGCTAGCTGGCCAATTGGCAAACCGCTAACAGTATCCCAGTACAGCTTGACATGCATATGACACATTAGACTTTGTGAAGGTAAGTTAAATACATGTATTTCCTTTGCAACCTGAAATTCTGATTATCATGATTAAAAACATCAGTATCTATCATGTAAGGCCAACTGAGCAGTTCACTTGCCTGTCTCTTTAAACATTCTAAGACAATGCTTATAAACTTAAAACCAACAAAAAACTTGGTACAATTTATGCTTTACATATTTCTGGAGGTAAATTTCTAAACAATATTTCAAAATTCTGCTAATGCTACCTGAATCACTTTACTGAGTAATAATTAACATGGACGTGATCCTGAAATATTTAAAGTGGAAACAGCCAAAGATTTCACTTCTGTCAGCATGGGTTCCTGAATCATATTAGAAACTTATTGCTCTGCACACACAAAAAATCAAGTGCAGGTCTTTTATGATGATGATGGGCCACTTGTACGGTCACTTTTATAAAAAAAAATCAATCTGTTTTATGATCCTATGTCGCCTATCACATGGGATTGGGATGCAAAGGCATTTTGAACTCCTACCACAGAGACAGAAATGTCATACTCTCAACTACTTTCAATACTCTGACAGTCACAATTTAAACACGAAAAATTTAATGCTGGAAACCTGACATTACCTTGGTGACCAAAAGACGAGGCAGGTAAATTTCACTGACCATCTTGCTCCCCCGATCCCCCTCCTTGCTGGGTTCAATGTCATGCTGACGCACCTAATAATCACAATTTGGAGGTTGTACAATGGCATAATGGACCTATTTTATCAAATAGTTAGTGCATGTGTAGCACACACTGCCAGTAATGATTGACAACGCCAATGCAAAGAAATATGTAGAAGAGAGTTATTACTAAAGTCAACGATGAAAAATTAGACAGGAGAAAAAGTGGTGTTATGTGCTTTTTCATGACACTATATATATATATCCCATCAATAAGCCAAAAGTTAAAAAAACAACATACCAAGTGGAAGTGCTTGATACCATTATTATCCACATCTACAGCTATCATTTGTGATGTGACTGTACGAGTCAGTGAAGGACTGCGGCTATAGAAGGACATGTCTGAGGATAAATTTAAAAAAAAAAAAACCCAGTGAAAACATTGTTAGGTGTATCTTCATAAAAATGATTTTATCTAAATTGTCTCGTGTACCTCTACATAACTACCCTTAGTAGTTTCTGCTTTCTGCATATATTCAGAAAAGTTTATAGCATTTTTATACAAGCCTTCAAAGTTCACTCCAATCAATTAAACAACCACAACAATGTGCATTACAAAACAGTCTTATATAGAAATACAAACATAAACTCACTGGTCTTTTCTGACAAGATATAGGGAACCAACTGCTTGGGCTGCAGGGCAACGAATGCTCCATCAGGTACCTGCACAGGACACAATCAGGGACCTCACAGTCTGACATTTACTTTCAGCATTTATATATACACACAGCCGACATCTACATATATCATATCAAAATCAGCCATTGATGCTATCTGCATAATATGAGCATGAGTGGGATTACTCAGCTGTGCAGGTATTAAAATAAGTCACTTCACTTTCTAGACAGCAGTTTAAAATTGATTTCTCCACACACACTCACAAACACTCTCACTCACATAAATACATGCACAAATTTATGCTTAATGTATAGTCAAATCAGGTCTTTACATAACATGTGTAAATCAGTTTGTGTGTAAGTCTGATCACAAAAGCTTTGGATGTACACATAACAAAAATGCATCATACTAACCTGGTAGTGGCCTAGTGTGTTAATTCTTCGACAATCACTTTCCACTTTTGATGTTCCATCTTCATCATGTAAGACCAGACGCTGTGTCTCCCGGTTGGGAAACATTTTAGGTGGCACCTGGGTTTTATCCGTACAAACCCATTCTGGTGGAGGTTGAAACAAAACTGTACACATTGAAAGATAAAAACATAAAGGATATGCATTAACCACCTCTCAAGTACATAGACCCTCTACACTCTATTGCAGCTGTGAGAGAGAGAGACCACAGCAAAAAA
This sequence comes from Pomacea canaliculata, assembly GCF_003073045.1. Taxonomy (NCBI): domain Eukaryota; kingdom Metazoa; phylum Mollusca; class Gastropoda; order Architaenioglossa; family Ampullariidae; genus Pomacea; species Pomacea canaliculata. The sequence goes on from NC_037598.1 coordinate 17,216,708, forward strand.
AGGAAAAAAAAAAGTTAAAAACTACAAATCTCATATTGTCCTACAATCTCATGAATATTTTTTTTTAACACTAGCTGACTAAAATCTGTCCACCTTCTAAAGTACTGGTCCTTTTGTGGTCCTCCACTCAAGATGCTCTCAGTATAAAGTCCGCATACTTCTACTATGCTTAATAAGAATGGAAAAAAAAAAAATCAAAGCTGAAATTCTAAAGATGGCTACTTCTAGGCATGAACATTTACCAACAGCACTGGATCCCTAGTTCTGAAGATGTTTACCTTGTTATAATTACATATGCATAAGGAAAATGTGCATTAGACTACACCCATGGTGGTATCACTTGGTACAAAACCATGCATGACAGAAGAAAATATTCAGCTCACTCACTATGTATACCAAGAATAGACTTTAGGAAATAGAAATACCAGGAATATCCTTGCAAAGGATAATAAAAGCTTAGCACACTTATGGTGCACAGAACTTTGTTCTATATATAAAAAAAGGGCCCACAAATAGAAAAGAAGAAGAAGAAATGAAAGACTGCAGCTTAATGAGCACATCACATCAACAAACCACCCATGGAACCAAATCCCAGGAAATGCAATCCTGTGCATATTGTATAAAGGGGCACAAGTTCCTCATCTGTTCCAATGTGAGAGATATCCATACTCCTTCCTGTAGAGAAAGTTAATGTCTTACCTAAATCTAGTTCCTCCTTTGGAGGTCTGCTACTGAATGGTGCATTCTTGTAGATGGCATCCAGGATCTTTTCTTTAACCTGGGAAATGGCATCACAGTCCAGTACCTTGACAGGATGGGCTGGCTGAGCACACCGGTCCATGTCCACATCAAGCACATAGAGAGTCTGTAGACATCAATAAAAACATGTCATAGCCCAGCCCTTCTTTATCAACACAGTATTTGAAGTAAGTCAGACTAGAAACTGGTCTCCCTAAAGGCCTATAACATTTCACCAGCAGAATCTGATTATCAGTACAAAAAGCAAGAGTGTGGCCCTCACCATAGCTTTATACTGGATCTGCTGTCGGATGAGCTTGTCCTCACTGAGTGAGTAGCGAGCCTCACTGGTGATGACATCCACAGGACCTTTCGAGGTCTGCTGTTTGATGGCTTGGAAAAGCATGAATAGTGGTTCCCCAGCACATTCCTACGCAAAGATGAATAAATTTTCTAAACCTTTCTGCACATAACTATAATTCATAATAAGATGTTAACCCTTACTTGTTAAAGAGCATTATCAAATACTAGCAGTAACAAAGAATCTGAGCAAAGAACAAGCAAGATGCTAAATTAATTATTCTAGTAAATAACTTGAGATGGTTCCAAAATAAATATATAAATAATATATTAAATAACACAGTCTAAAAGTGCTAGTGTGATTATCTACAAAATGTTACCTTCAAAAATTTATACAAAAGGAAGGTAAACCAATTTGTTAGCATCTTCTCCGCTACAGATTCATTCCTGGAAAAAAAAAAAATTCAATCGCTATACATTTTGCTGAACAGTTATAGGCTAACAAGCTACAGAGTAACTTCAGTAAGATAACAAGGAGTTATTGTGTAGTATTTAGGCCAAAGAGGCAGACTGTGATTTGTGTGATTTTGTGTCAAATAGAAAAAAAAAGCTTTAAAAGGGGGAACAAGTTTTCAAAAATGTGTGCATGGTCTTGACATGCAAGAGAGGGGTTGGCATACATTTATACTCATATATACAATAATGGCATGAAAGTAGTAAAGGTGTGAACACTTGCCTTCGTAGCAAAAGTTTTGGTGTGTTTTTGCTCTCTACTGTCTTTTCTATCAACTCAGCTAGCAGTGTCTTCAAGATTCTGGAAAAAAAGATTTCAAGATTCTAAAAAAAGATCCAGCTATATAATATGACCTGCGAGAATGTCACAGAAATTTTGCAGAAAAACATCAACGAGAAAGCATGTATGAAGAGCAAAGGCAAATTTATGTTTAGTTATAAACTCACATTTAATTATGAATGATAAAACCAGAAAAAAACAATCATCATCTCCACTAGATACATTTAGCTACTTATTAGCACATTTAGCAAGACACAGAAAAAAATCCCTTTTTCTCACTGGCATACTGCTACAAATCCTCTGTTGGACCAAGATAGAAAGGATAACTCACTCTGTAGCATACTCCATCTGTGTCTGCAGTGCTACACTGATAAGTGAGGCCACGTTGACGCGGTCACGCAAGTGGAAACTTTTATTAGATTCCAGCGTTCGAATAAAGATAAGCAGAAAAGTCTTATTGCTGGCAAGTGCCGAGAACTGCCGCATTCCCCGATCCACTATATCCCTCTGATGGATGTCTACCTGTGGTAAAAAAAAAAAGAATTGTAAATGTCATACCTGTTATGGAAAAGGTTACCAAAAAATAACAACAACAACAACAACAAAAAATAAAAATAAAAATAAAAAAACAAAATGAAAATCTATTCAACAAGAGTTATAGTCTACTTAAATTCACTTAACCAACCTGAAGATCCTTTGTGACAGAGTGGTCATCAGCCCCTGGAAACATGATGTTCATGCAGTAGGTACGATAGTCCCAGAAAGGAATGGTCACCTGCCCATACATGTCACTGGTCAGCTCTGTCATGTCTGTCTGCAGCTCTGCAAATGCTGCAAGAAATAACAAAGTTTGTAAAGACTGATCATTGTAAAAAGATTTAACCAAGGTAGGAAAAGATACCGACTGATTCTGAAAGTACATTTTCAGGTATTTATAAAATTATCATGGTCTTTGAGAGAAAAAAGAAAAAGTTAAGGGAGGTAAATAATAGAGCTAAATTACTGTTACAAACACCCAGTCTGACATGCATGCTCTTTCACTCCGCAACAAAACACAAAGAACAGATTTTTTCAGGGCTTTCCTGCTCAATGAAACACAATATCTTTAAATACTTGCAAGTTTCTACACAGGTAAGACCAATTTTATCTCAAACTTTTTTTTCTAGAGAGTGAACTATATATGCATCACCATGACACTCACCTTCCTTACACTCGTTAGCAACTCTGGCTTCCAGCATGTCCATTTGAATTCTCATCTTTTTCATTTTATCATCATTTCTCCTTGATTTGATACGGTAGACAATGCAGACAGCAATAAGCACAAAAAGCAGAAGTCCTCCACCCACAGCTATTGCAATGATGACTTCCTGGGACAGCACCTCTGGCTCTTCATACAACAGGTGTCCTACAAGGAAGGTCAGGTTACCAACAGTCACCTGAAAGAATATGTATGACAAGATAATAAAACATCACACTGGTCTCTGTACAATCATAATTACAAAAGGATGTTTAAATCAAAGTCTGTTAATATAATGTAGCTTAACAGTATTCTACTACTACTGTTTTTAGGAATTGGATTAACACTTTAAATGCAAGTTTAACTATATCCGATCTGAATAAACAGCCATAATAAATTTCATGTTGTGGAAATATGGATGTTAACATATAATAATCAATCAAAAATCAACGTCAGACAGCAAGTATTAATAAAATCAAGTAAACAAAATATTGCATCAAAATTAAAACAAAGTTTAGGAAAACAGTATTGGCCAAATTTTAAATAATCATCTTGTAAACATACTAATATGCTAGAGATATGCCCATGCATGATTATATTTTTATCAAACTAGTTCTGCTATATTACTCTGGACATCAGCTATAAACTACAACATGACTAATCAAATCTGAAACACAAGCTCTTATCTACTCACAATAACTTCTGGAAGGCCACTGCCTTCTTTAGGATGAGGCTGAGTAGGTGGTGGCTTGCAGGTAATCAGGTCTTTTGCAACAGAGACATCAGCACACACATCTTGTCCAATATGCACCTTAACATCCTCATTTCGCAGTGGATTTAGTCGCGTTTTACCCTGTTAACAAAGAGCAGCTTTCAGCATAAATTAAAATGCTTTTTAAAAGTCCAGCTGGATGTGTACGCAACTACAAAACAAGTTCCCAGCAAACACCAGATCACAGATAAAATGGTAAAAGATAATGAAAGCTGCAACTATGGTACACTAAAGCTGTTTTTTCTTTTTTGTTGCAAATACATGAAAATTACAAAAAGCTACAATTAAACTACAATGGTAGGATTCCTTTAAGTAACTGTGTTAGGATAAAAAAAAAAAAGTCAGTCTCATCTTATCCGTAGCAGCTTTAAGACTTTACCAGCATTTGAATTTCCTGTCATTATCACAGCTTATCTTAGTACTATGACAACAATTCCAGACCAGGATTAACAAAGCAATTTTATTAAACTTGATTTACTGACATTACAGTATTATACTATTTTGTTGGAATAAAATTTCACTAAAACCTAGTTTCCATACAATAAGAAGTTGACTAAGATACATTTAAATACTGTTACAAGTCAACATCCCAAATCCACATACCTCAATTACAAGCAGTTCATTTTTCTGTTGGTGGGTCTTTTGCCCACCTTCAAACTTTGCAAACTCTGGGTCTGGATAAATGTCAAAGGTACGATGGTCATCATAACTAAGGTCTGTGAGATTACGTAAAGCTTGCACACCATCCATATGAAAGCCATAAGACACAGAGAGGGGCCTGGTGCGATCTAATTCCTTGTCTACGGGCAATTCAGGCGTCAGACACTTCATGTGCTCAGAATCGTCTTCTGATTTCTTACATGTCTGCAGAAAAAAATTACAAGTATTAGAAGATTTATCTATGTGTATGTATTATTTCTCTGCATGAATAATTTCTCATCTTCATAAACTATCTTCATTTAATCTGAAAATGAAAACAGAATAAAAAAATGCGCTTACATTTTCGTACGGTGTATTCATATACCAAATGATCATACGAGGGGACTGTACTCTGTCCAGATGCTTCCCAATGACACCTATTACAATACCTCCACTGTAGAAAAAAAAACCCCATGAATATCATCGGATTAGCAATCAGTTCGTCAAGATCTTCGAATGTGACCATAAACTGGTTACATGCCACAGGCCATGATTATAAATGACAATAACAATCCAACAATGGCAGTTTCCCTCGTTCATAACAAATACTTTTACGCCACAAAAAATTACTTGCTGACTCGTCTCCCTAAATAGGTTGCATAAATCAGTTCCCCAAGAGCTTCTCAGATCGCCAGATACTGTAGTTCTTTCCTCTACTACAGTATACAACACATACACTCAGCTCTATAGAAGATATATATGCCATAAGTTGTGTACAGTCTATAACCTTGCATGCAGGATGGATGACCAAATGCCAGGAAAAGTTAAATGTATTTCTAGAGAATCCAGTTACAAGCCAACAACTGTTGACGTTCTGTTCGGCCAGCATCAAATGATTGCTGCTTCCTCTCAATCAGTCCAGTTGGTGATCAAGCTCTACCCAACTGGCTGGATTGTTCTTACCCTGCATAGTTATATCTTTTATCATTTGAAATCTTGCTACCTCTTTTCCAACTGCTTAGCTGTCATTTCAACATGTCATTTAGAAAAAAAAATTAAGAAAACATAAGAAATGAAAATGGAAATTAATATAATAATATGATACAATCTCATATCTAAAACCTACTTGCCCCCATCTCAATTCATGACAAACTTATTCACTGATCATTTGTTAACCTTAAATTACACAACCAACCTGCGAATGGATTCTTTGTGGTCAACCCCTGAAATCGTAGGGTTTGGCACATATGTGAAAGTTACAAAGTTAGGGCCCTGGACCTCTGCTTTATCAACGGTCATACTAATAGGATGCTTGGTATTCGGCGGGGCTGAACTGTTGGTAGTGATGCAGGTAAGATTGCTTTCGCCGATGCTGAAATATAAAATCATAGATATAAGTGTTACCAATGATATGCAGAAACAAAGTTCTAGCACTTAGTAAAAGCCATAAGAATAGTAAGACAGAATGAAGACTTGCTGAGAAAACAGTGAGCCCACCAGCTTATCCACAAAAATCAGACTATCCCTATTGTATGCAGTCTAAGCAGACAGTTTGATGAATGCATTTGTGTCTAGTTTACAGGGATTTGTGCATTTGTCTAGTTTACAGTTAACTGTCACACACATTCTCTTCCAGACTGAGACAGCTCACACCAAATATGTGGCCTTGCCAGGAGTAGGATAAAAACTATATAACTACAAACATAGATGAAAAAACAGCTCAACCTGTGTGCAGGAGATAAAACTCACCGAGTAATCTCACGGCAGGGCATACCACCAATGTTGACAGTGATGGAGGTTCCTGCATCCATATGGTGTCCTATAATGGTGACAGATGTTCCTCCATCCATGGGTCCTATTGCAGGAGTTATGCCTGTGATTTTAGGTTCCTGGGCAAAAAGTTATTTGTCAATAACTGTAGCTGATCAAAGAAAAGCAAACCTAGTATTGCTGCTGTCACTATCAGTAACTGGAGTTACATTTTTAAAAAAAACCAAGAGAAAAAATTTGTCCATGTTAAAAAATGTAGTATTGAAGGCATGAACTTTTGCCACAAATTCTGTCTTAAGTCACTATTTTTTTATGAGATTTGGGAGGTAAATATACAGAAGAGCTAACTTTTCATAAAATACTGAAACATTATTACACAAAATACCACAGAACATAGCACATAATGAGTTATTACTTACAACATAGCGAAACATATCTTGGGACACTCCACGATGAGTATTGTTGACAGTAACTCGTACATAGCCAGCTTGAGACTTAATTGCAGCAGCCCCTGTCTCACATAAGATGCTGAAAAAATACATTAAATTAAATTATTCTTTTCTGAATTTTTTTCTCCTAATGACTAGGTAAAATGATAACAAACCCCATGGTCACCAGACTTCAATTACTGTGCTACAAAACAGCAGAACTATCTTCCCTTCTATATCCACCATCTACCCACAATCAAATCCTTTAAACATGCATTAAAAACACATCTGTTCCATGAGCATTACTTCCTACACTGTGTCAATATATCCATGTATAATCCTCATGACAGTGTTGTCGACGTTTCATTGCATGATTCTGATGAGAAGGGTTGTACTGAGAGCTTTCCTAATCATTAAGACTAAGAAGCAGTGCTCAATTAAACCTTTAAAAATAATTTATAAAATAAAATCTAACATTAACTTGACACAAAGAAAAAAATAAAACATAGTTCTGTGTAGTTACTGAAAAAAGAAATTAGTGTTCAGTGCAATGGCTTCTTACAGGAAAGGTGCAGTGAACTGAAGTACTGAGCAGGCAACACCATCAATGTCTACTTCCACTTCCTTGTCTGACTTGCCAAGGTTGTTGCCCTTGATGGTCAGAATGGTGCCTCCTAGGTGTGGACCAGAATGAGGGGAAATCTACACGATCACACACACAAACATAAATACATGAGTACCAATTTACTTTGAAAGTTCTTTGTGGACAATCTAAAACAGAGATATAAAGATATTTTTATTAATAAGAAAACTGAAGTGTGCAAATGCTTGTGTGTGTAAGCAAGTACTTCATATAACTCATGGAAACTGATGGTAAGGGTTAGGTTATGGTTTATTCCTAAGGTTCAGGGTTATGTGAATGAGTGAGCCTTTGAAGACTCTGCAGATCATTTGTCTGATCCTAATCAAATTTTGCTTAAGTACTCCTTTTGTCCACAGGAAGGTCAAATCTATATTTGGTTTGTGTATTTTACACTAAAGCATCTTTATTTTAATGCTTATATTTTAACATATTATGTTACTAGTGGCCTCAAATAAAAATACACAGCATACTGTGACTTTGAGATCACTGATATTAACATAATTTTTTCACCTCATTGACAAGGTCTTGGACCAATCCTTCTTAGACCTAAATTTGAATGTGCTATACGCTGTTCTACATAAGAAAGGAAAGGCTTGCTACCAGTCCAGGTACAGTTCTACTACTGAACTAACAGAAGGGTATAAAAGGATTATATGTTTTTTGCATTATCATCTAGAGGTGGGTGAATGAGAATCATGACTATGTGCATATCATGTGGTGAAAATTTCTATTAATTTTAGGAATATATCTGCTCTTTAGTGACTTGTAACATGTTTATTATTAGTTAATAATGAAAAATGTCATCATTAGTTTTACAATGAAGTGAGATGTCTCATTAAGGTTGAGTGTGAACTAAACTGTTTAATGCCCAAGTGTATGTTTGACATCTGTGTTTCACCCCCTTTCCTCAGCCCTTGACTGGAATTTTCACACTATGTTCGGCTTGTGTTACAAATAAGTTTTCAACATAGATGACCATTAAATACTATTTTAAAAAAATGTTCTTCATGGTTTAGTGATGACACTTATACACTGTCTTCCAGAGAAAGCCTAAATAGCCATTCCATGTAAAATGCACACTTGTGAGCACAAAATATGTACAAAACCATCCGTAGAAAGCTTGGCTTATTTAAAAAAGTAAACTTACACTAGTGATAGTAGGATTTGGGCAGACCCCTGAGCGTGGAAGCCAGTTATCAATATTGTGACAGAAATCAGCTGTAGAGCAGTGACTTTTATCACACCAGCCACACTGATACTTGGGATCCACTGTGAAGCACTGACCACAGTTGCTAGCCATGGACGAGCACTTATACATGACAACTGTTCAGAAAAAAAAAGAAAGAAAAAGTATCAGCTGAGGCCAACTATTATGTGCACACATAGAAAGTTGTACAAATGAAAATTCTATTAAACTTGAATTTAAAAAAGCATCCAATTACTCAAATGACACCACCACCAGTGTTTTATTCTGCTTTACAGTTATTATCAGCATATAGCTTCTAAGTCCTACTACATGCTGGCAGTTGCTGAAACAGAATTTTAATAACAATGCGTTTACACACTCTGTACAGAAGGCAACTACAGCACATGCTTATCCTAACAAAGTAAAGCTGACAAACATTACAAAACACCACTCAGGTTCACCTTGCAGACTGTTGGATTGTCAAGTGGATGGTGCCATCCCCCACAAAATTTTAAATGGAACATTGTGCAGACTGACATTACGGTAATAGTCAAACTGCAAAGAAAGGTATACACATAAATCATTTTTATTTTACCCCTTATTTCAGAACTAAATATGTTGTTTTTCAAACTGGGGCAGGAATTAAAAAAAAAGAAGCAAAATACTTATTAAAATTGAAGCAAGAATCTTGTTAGGCTTTATACATTAATGAATGACCTGTTTTCCTCAGACATATACTAGTAAATGAATGTACTACTTGAATTGTATATGTTGTGCTTATGTATGTTTATAATATGCTATATGTTGTATTCTAATGTCTACATAACACACATTAAAAAAATCCAAACTTGGAAACAGGAAAAATACTTATTCACATTTTTGGATTAGTTTGTCTGGTCTAGGAAAGATATTAGGATTTCTAGGAATAAGTTATAAATTTATTTTGATTTGTTAAGAGCCAGACTTCTATGAGACCTAGAAATAAACTTACCTCTCCTATACAGAATTTAGATATTCACAACAAGAAAATGCTTAGATTTAAAAAAAAACAAAAAGACCCAAATGGTCAAAATGCAGGCCTAATGTGCTGATCTTTGCACAAGGAGGAAGTAAATAATTATAATGTTGGCACAATCATGGCTTCTCGAATGGCATATAATGTTCCAGACATTTCAGAAACTTTCTTGTTTTCATTCAAGTGACCTGGGCAATTTTTAAATATTTGTTTTCAGCATGTCATGTTGGACTAATTCAGTTATGTGGGGAGACAAGACTTACTGTCACATTATCGACATTTGATGAGGACCTTGTCATCAGGAAAATCAGTGATGGTGGCCGTAACAGTTTTTCCTGTGTCTATGTTAAACTCACATCGTAGATTATCTTTCTTGGGAAATCCTATCAAATAAGTGGAAAAAAAAAAATGTTAGGCATCCTAAAGTGTAGCGATATTATTTCATAAAAAATTAAATGGTGGAAATACATTAAAGAATTAAATACACTAAATAATGCAGAAGACTCTCTAGAAATAGAATACCGCAAATACATAGAAAAGTTACCAAAATAAATTATCAGGCTGCAGAAGTTCAACAAATAATATCAAGTTTGACACATAAGGCTCCAATTAAAGTACTATTTCACCTCAAAATTCTATATTATAGCAGGGCTCTGCTAAGGCTAAAATTCTTTGGGTCCCAGGACCCCTTCTTAGATTTTTAAGGGGTCCTGTTCTTCGCCAAATTTGATTGGGACCCCATTGACGAAAATTGAAGGGTCCTCCGAACTTTTAATGCGTACTGTACGCAAGTTTTTTGCGTACAGCAGAAGCCCTGTTATAGTTTTTAAATTATTGTTTTAGGATGAAGCCAATTTTTTAATGTTTGTGTGTTATACTATTTTTAAATGTACAAAACTGAAGACTTCCAAATATTTTGCTCCCAGTCAAATCAACCCGCTGGTGATAACTTCAGCATTAAATTCATGTATGAAAGAGTACAGATACTGACGTTTAGACCTAGAATCTAAAGTTAAAAGCAAATGCTAAAAGAATACCCTCCTTCCTTCATGCTTGACATGTAGCAAAGTCATATGACTGTTTTTTATGTTACGTACAGGGTGTCAAACTCAATTACCCAGGGGGCCAAATCTCACATCCTCCACAAGTGGCGGGCCGAAGGTTATTATTTAAGCTGATAACCCTTTTATTCAACAAGTAGAAAAACTAAACGTTTTGTTAATTAATTTTGTGTAAACATAATCATACATTAAAACAAAATTAAAGTAATAACAAATCAAGGCTTAGCAGTTTTTCTTCCTAATTTCTACTTTGTCTCAGAAGTGGACGTTTGACATCTTTTCTTGGCAACAAGTTTCGAGAGTTTATGTTTAGAGTAAGTTTCTGTGTTATGGAGATTCTCAAGATGGACGGTCAAGTGTACATCAGTAAGACAACTCCTGTGTGAGTGTTGTTGATCTCATCAAGCAGAGGAAAAGTTGCTCACACAAAAATGTACTGCGCAACACAATACTCAAGATGCAGAGCCTAGTCACCCTTTATCTCGGACCGGATCAGAAGTTAACAGTACAAAAAATCTTCGACCCACGGCCCTGTTCAGGACAGTGTGTGCGTGTCAAAGTCAGATTTATGGCCCCCCTCCCATTCCCTTGGTCTCAACAGGAGACGGGTGTAACGTTGACCAGTAGTGCACTGTCGTGTGTACAAACTCACAAGAACTCATCCCATCCTCTATGCATGCCTCGATGCGGAATTTTCTGTGTTTCCTTTTACTTTGCCGGGCACATTAACCAATGATTGAACTAAAACTTCTTTCGCAGGGCCAGTTTAAAATTTCAATGGCGAGGCCGGATGTGGCCCGCGGGCCGGGTGTTGACACCCCTGTGGTACGGGGTGTACTAGAAAGGACCCACCACACTAACCTAAGGCATTACCCTTAAAAATGTGTTGATAACAGCTTAAACTCTACTTGAGATATTATGACAAAGTTACTAATTGTAGCTTTAATTATTCTCACATGTAAGAACCACTATCAATTAATATTTTAGATAATTATATAAAACAAAGACAAGTATGATGATATGTAAGCCATTACAGGAGAGACTGCACTTGTTGTGGTTAATGTTGATAATTGCTTGTAATTTGTACTAGCATCTTTATTTTATATACCACTTTAAATGTTTCCAGTGCGAAGATCAAAGTTTACCATAACCCCCCTCTCCCCCACATACACATCAAATCTCAGTATCAAATGTTACTGTTGGTCAAGATAAAGATTCTAATGGGACTATTCCCAAAACGGGATCTTAGAATGTTCATAGGAATAGCTCCTACCTCATTACCAGAATTCTAACATACGTCTACTCTTACCTAAATGATACACCTGTATAAAACCTACATTAAAATACAAATGTAACTTTATGGTTAACACCAACAACATAACAATTAAGTCAGTTCTATTAAAAAACATTCCCTATGCCTTCACTTCAGTCAAATCACTGGCACTAAAGTGATATTATTAGTTCTAGATCAAATTTGAACCCAATTCCTTATAGCATGAGACCATCTAGCTCGTTCCAGCTTCATGGTACGATATAATGTTAAATTTCGTAGAACAGAATTTAACTCACAGACTTCAGTCTTCGAGCGTCCTCTGACTACACCATCCTTAACTGAGACGTATGCCAGAACACGCCTTAGCCCAGCATGCAAAGCCATGGACTGCAATGGGGCGTCCTGGTGTTGGCAGAAACCAGTATCTGTATGTCCTGCTTCCCAGCTCAAACCCGATGGGCAGTGTGGCCCAGATGTGCTGACGGGTACCAGTGTGCTGTAGAGAAAAGCACATAATTTACTCTTATGTTTCAACATTTATTGAAATCAATTGAAAGCCTAAAGTATCTCGTAATAGTTTGGTCATCAGTCGTCCTTGACATGAAGCAGAGTTCATGTCGCACATCTGCTAGAGTGGATGGGCCACTACAAGGGATTGTGTACTGCTTGATTTTGGTAGTGAGCAGACTTATCCATGGCTTTGCTAATCCTATCTAGCTTCAGTGCATTCCCGCCTGTTCGCCGTCGTGATCCTGATTTGATAATATTTGTGGAACTGTTGTCCTTGAAGAGTGTTCCCCAAGGACTTAAAGCTGCTTACCTCTTCGAGTGTGAACCCCGTTCATATAGACGTCCCTTGCCACGGCCCACTGATCAAACTTAGCTCTTTCCATTGCTGTCTCCATTCCTTATAACATTGAACCTGTCCTGTCCAGTCGTTGTAAGTCTTCAGTCCATTGTGCCCTGGCTAACACAGATCTATGGTCATACTGCCACAGCCGTGTTCAGTGCGGATCAGTCTTCCCACCAATTGCACGAGGAAGTGTGATGCGCATGAGCACTTGGAGTATATCTCCAAAAGATATCAACCATACCTGGTACAAGGGACATCTTTGATGTATCTATACCAGTCAATTCAACTATTTACAAATCTCACCAAGTTAACTTCAACCACAACCTAGTTGATCCGCATTATACAATCACTAATACCTATTCAGTGTAATATTGCATGTACTCGCTCATTGACTTGGCTAACACCAAATGAAAGACACGTTCTCCTATACAACACCATTCATGTGCATATACATATCTTTAACGACTGAACCACCTCTCTCAACATGCACAGCGAACACCAAATACTGTCAGCCAAGACTTGATCGCTGAAGAAGAACTAAATGAATCTGTGGCCCTTACATCTCCCATAACCTTCTGTTCTCACACTTTAAGGATAGCATGGAAATCTCCCATAAACAGAACAATGTAGACTAAAGAGATGACGCACTCTGCCAGCCAAAAAAAGCACCGAGAATTTAAAAGGTTTTGCTGTCGCTAGCTTTAGATGAACAAAAAAATCATCTGTACATTGAAAGGGGTCTCTCACTCACACTGCTAAACATTTGACTATCACAAATTTTTGTCAATAATTAATTCTTGATATTATATACTATATATTTCACCAAATTCAAACAGTTGCATACAAATATACCTAAACTTTTGTATCTGCAGACTGGTCCACAAAGCAGATGGACGGGTATGAACTAAATTCTTTCTATAATCTAGTCCTCGAATCGACCATGTTTGTGTGAGTGTTCCTTTCTTTTATCACGCATTCATATCAGATGCACAGTTACCAATCCCTGGAGGAATAATGGAATCAGACTATATCTTATGCCCGTTTCTTCTCCCAGCCACTGCAATACTTGGCTATGACATCTTGTTTACCGAACGTTCCAAAGTTCCATCCAATCTCTATCAACTAAATGCTGCATTTGCTGTCTGGGTCATTTACAAAGTCTTTCCCTTGTGTCTTTATTTAAACACCCCAAAGCCCAGCATAGGCCAAGAGAATAACTTTCTTCTCCCCTCTCCCATGAACACTAGCCTTACAAATCCATTCTGGCAACATGATACAATCCCCTCCACTGGCCCCCAGCATCAACTCTTCCCATCACTCTATGTATATAAGTGAGCTGACCACAGCGGGAACCTGAGATGGCTCTCTGAATTCATCGACGCAAACACACACTTGCTGTGCCACCATTTGCATTCTGACAATATCTGCCATTCCGAAAGCTTAGATCATTTCTTAAGAAGGGGGAGAGCTATCTCAGTATTACTTGAGCAACAGTGTAACAGCACAAGCAGCTACATGTTGCCCAAAGGAAAAAGAAAAACTCTTTGAGAGGATCCTGTGCTCCCACAATCAATAAGATAAGGTTTTTAATGCTTATCTGTAATGTGATTGGTGATGCACTTATACATGTATGGATATTTAGTGCAATAATAAATGCACGCCAGGTTTAGCATGCTGGTGCACAACTTAAGATTATATGTTAGGCATGATTGGTGCACAATCAATAAGGCCTTTGGTATGTTGAGTGTGATCTGATCAGCCTAGATTACTATGTGCCTCAATGCTAACAAAATATCATGGTAAAACTTTCCGGTAAAAATTCAGAAAATTGAAAACAGAATATTTCATATTATTTTTACTCAGCACTCAGAAATTATATTATCTTCTTTCATGAATTTTGTTACTACTAACTATAAAACCAAATTCATTAAGACAGTAGACTGGAAGCCATAACCTGACGTCTTATATGCAAAGCCAAAAAACACATCAAGCTATATGTGTGCTGACCATAAGTCGGTCTACAGAAAACCAAAGCACTGAGCCTGAAAACAACTTGTAACATCCAAGAACTTCCAGATATCGATATGAGTTTATAAAAAATGGGTCCACCCAAAATGCAAAAATAAAGAAAGACACCAAACTAAAAAAAACAAACAAAAACAAAACTATTGAAAGGACAGGCAGGCAAGTGGAAGAGCAGAGGATGCGCGGTGAGCATAGGGAATGGAGAAAGTGGCCAATGGTGGACTAGGAGTACTACTGGTGGCTTGGCAAGGAAGCTGGAGAAGGGGGTTGCATTCATCCACATTGGTGCGGCGATGAGCACATTCACGGACGACAGAACTCTGCCGTCTGGTCTGTGTGGCACCGGGTTGGTTACGGACACACCAGGTGCAGGGAACTGACTCTGGTACAACTGGTTGCACCTGCACTCACAACATACACACACAAAATGTCAGTTCTAGACTCTGAGTGTAGTTTTGCCTTCCAGTGTGGCTAGAAGTGGTGTAACAGAGACCAAGTTCCAAACTGGCAAATATAATATTTAACTAGGAAGATATCTTGCTACTTAGTGACGTATGGGCTTTTGCAAACATGTCCTCATTGCAGCTGTGTTGTTGCACATGAGCTTTTCAAGATGGTAGTCCTAATACGATGATCTGCACATGCCATATTTCTAATGGGAATTTCCATTGAACCACCAAGTAGTAGAAAAAAAATTGCTACTTTTTTAAAAAAATGCTGTTTCCAGGGAAAAACTATCACCATCAGAATACCATAAAATGAAGGCTGGCACATGAAATGACACCAATGGAGCTTTTGATGCGGAGCAGAATTTCCAGTATGCATTGTCAGTTCCATGATACCCATCACACACCACTGCCTCTCCCTTGTCTTCATTTGTCACACTGGATCTTACAGGTTACCATCTATAATATAATGAAATTAAGCTGGGTGAGCCGTCAGCTCAGTGACACGTCCTGTTAGTCTGGTATGTTACTTTCTGATCCAATCCTGAGATTGGTTCCTAGTTGATGTTACCTCTTTCTATTCAACCATTCAGACCAGACAGACCTAAGGTGTCACCGCAGACAGGTCCACAAATGCTCTGCAGCCTTTTTGGAAGTCCACGAAACTACACCAAAGGAAAAGCAGCAGCCGCTGGACTGCTGATGAATTTATCTGTTGACACTGTCTGCCATTCGTTTCTAAGCCCCAGGAGGAGAAGGTGTCACCTGCATCTTTAAGTCAGACAGCCCAATTAGAATGGGGATGTTCTGGGAAGAGGGGGTGAAATGGTGGGAGCCATGATGCCTCCTCACAACTCCCTCCATGCTAGACATCAATATGGTGAGATCAGACATCCCCAGGGGCCAGACCCTGGCGGAACCCGGCTGCTAGCCAACTGTCTCATCCTCTGGACCTGGGTTGGCCCCCATTCTTACAGAACAAGCCGTCAAGCCACCTCTGAGCGTCTGTCAAGCAGCCACAAACACCACCACCCCCAACCCGCTAGACACCAAAAGCTGTACAATGCAAATGGCCACAGACATCCCACAGTCATACAGCAGATCCCACAGCTGTACACTTTTCACCTCGTCTGATAAAAGTGTTCACTTCAATACTTGCATGACTTCTCAGGCCCTCACATAACAATGTAGTAACTTTAAGCTCTGTAACAAGCATGGATTTGCACCAACATGATTTGGAAACATGTGCCACCAGATCACAGTGCAGTATTAATATGCCTAGTATACAATACTGACATAGGTTCACATGCCTAGTAGAGGGACATAATTAGGTTACAAGACTTTCATGCAATGAAACACTTTCTGCAGACAACAATCATGCATGTCATATCTACATGGTAGCAAGCCCTGATCATTGCTTTCCTGAGGCTGGAAGATATGAGAGAGAGAAGGGGTAGGAGGACAGAGGCTAAGACAGAAAAATAAGAAAGGAGACAGTTTACACCTCGATATCTTTAATGTCACTGACTTACACATGTATGACATAGGAAGCATTGTTATTTAGAAAACCAGAGAATGAACATTTCATGGTTGAAATCTAGGACCAACAGCAGCCAAAAGTTTAAGTAAGCTATGATCAGTACACCTATCCTCTAACTGGAGGAACACTGTTCCATCTTGTGAAAAATGCAGATGTGAAGCACATATCTGTTAACATTATAACTGTTTAATTCTATTTTACCTGTTTTTTTGTATTTACATATTTTTATGTCCACAACATCCTGAAAGCAATGCCCAGCTGGCACAATTAGTTTCAACTTGTGACCACTGGGCAATTGTTTTCACCTTCATGTAAAGCAAAATTGTTTCTCACTTCTTAAGAATTGTGAAAAGTGTAGACACCAGTAATGACATAAAAAGTAAAATACAGTAAGTATTCCAGCATCGTAAATATTTGTTTGCTTTATTAAACTGTAATTTTAATTAAAAAATTATAGTTATTTTCAACATCAACGAAACTGCAACAATGACTGAGCGTTTATATTTTGTATCTGCCAATCAGTTGAATCAATGTCACAGTGCTTTTGATTCCCTGTGTACAAGCATAGTAAATTAAGCGTATTTGAGGGGTGGATTAGGGTAAAGCCCACACTTCTTTCTCAATTTGGTGTTCATGCTTAAAAAACACAATAAAGAATATCGTATGATTGCTAGCAGAAGCCACGCAAAGTGTCAGCGAGCCTGAGATGAATCAGAGGTGAGTAGCTTGTCCTCCGACACTTTTTGTGCAGTCACGATGAAACAGCTCAATGAGAGAGTTGCCCCAGTTACGTGGGAAGGGGGACACACCACCACAACACTACGTCTACAACGCGGCCACGCATGGCGCTTTCCTCTGTTGCCTGACTTTCGTCATAAATGATAAAAATCCAAGACTCTCGCGGAACGTTGAGTTATCAGAAGCATGCTTGCACAAAACTTTACCTACTTTCGCATTATTTCCGTACCCTACTATAGAGATCAAATGGGTAGTCCATTTATCAGAAGTTAATGTGTGTCTTTGCCTTTGATAACACTGGACAATCCGACAAGATAGTGGAGAGGGCAGGACAGGTCTGACCAACAAGTTAGGTCACCATTGTTATGCCCCCTGTTAGCTCTCCCTCATTTCGTTCTTAGCCTCGATACCTCCAGGCAACTTTTGCATTCAACGATAAATCAAGCTCAAGCAGTCCACCTATGGTCCTCTATGCGGACGACAGTCTAAAGCGTAGCGGCTTACAGGCGACAGGACCCGGAAGAGAGTGTTACAGATTACACTATGTCGGGGAAAGAGCTTCAGTTTAGTCTGCTGGTTAGTTTATTTAAGATATGCTTAGTTGACATATTTTCAGGCTGCTCTACACTCTCTCGATAACGTTATACAGGACATTTATACACATGTGCTAAACAGAACCTGCACCCTCTCCCCAGCGTCGACAGACCCTAGTTCCGAGGTGGGATCCAGTAGACAATGAGGACGGACTGGCCATAGAGCAGAACTGAGATGGGCACAATGAGAACAAAGACGCAATGCATGAAGCCAGTAGCCTGCGGTGCCGGTGGAGTCACACAAGGGGTGCCAATCAATACAAAGTTCCGAGGAGCCAGAAAGCTAGAGATCGTGCGAGACGTCGACCAACAAACTACGGCTGTATCCCCCTCCCCTCCCACTGCAACACCAGCAACTCCCAGCCACTGCACGGCCACGCCCGCCCCGTTCAGGCTCTGCTCTTGGATCTGCCTCACACCAGCGAGAAAGGGAAAGAGGGGATGACAGAAGGTTCCACGATGCCTTAAGCAAGGGCTGTTCGAAAGAGAACAAGTCGTGTAGAAGAGTCAGCTGACAGTATCTCCGCTTTCCAGCCCCGCCATGAACGACAGTGACACGCCAAGACCGATCAGCCGACGGTGTAGAGCGACTAGAGACATGAGAGACGACTAGATGACATGAGAGACCGATTAGATGAGCGCGAGAGACCGACTAGATGACGTGAAGAACGACTAGATGACGCGAGAGACGACTAGTTATTGCAGTGTTCGCACACAAGCCTGCGTTACACTGACGAGGGCTAATCAACTGGTTAGGCTGTAGCCTCACACACAAGCCTGTTTACACAGACAAGTGCCTTGCGCGGCTATTACACAGCACGGGTGTGACTTGATAGTCCTGCTACCCAACGTTATGATCTGTCTAACCCCCGTTTAAAACCCCACTTGCCAAATCAACTTAAAGCGGTGCCCAGAAGAAAAATCATCTAGCATTCTGTTGGCCGAACGGCTGTAGGGTCGCTATATGATCCACATTACAACTTTCTGCCTTAGCGTGCTTGTGATCATACATTCTGCATACCCCTAACCCGTACCCTGACCAAGCAGCCTGGTCCACCAGTCACGTGGTCTGTGGAACCGTCGGATGGAGTGAGTATCACTTCTCAGCCTTGAGGCGTTACGTCTACAAGTATCTTCAAGCTATTGTTCCCGCCATAGCCATATACCAGAACACAGTCATCACGCCAACGTCTACCACTCAACATTGTCCGTGGGACTCGTACACATGCGTTTATTCTATATCCATGGACCTGAGTAACCACGTCCTTTCCAACAGGCCATGATCTTTGTCGGCTGATTATGTGCTGCGAGTGCGACAGAGTCGGTTTTCTTTTTTGAGCATATGGCTTTCTCGGTTTGTTATCCCTTAGGTAATTCTTGCTAACATCATGCGCAGTCGCATTCACTAATGCATACTTTGTGCTCTGTAGTGAGCGGATCTAAGTTCACTAAACCTTGTTTGTTACTGAGCACCGCTAGTTTGTTGAAATCGATTTTTTATCTTTAATGCAGAACAATATCTATCCTCCATCTTCTATCATATCCTTCTTTTCTATCGTTTTTCGTATTCATCTTTGTCATTAGTAATATTTCTTGTGATTACTCTCAAATGTAACTCCTTATTTTCAATCTTTTTAGTGTCTGTTATTCATCTCCGTGGTCTATATCTATCATTATATTTTTTTAATTCCTTCGTCATATCATATGGCTTCTCATATCTCTCTTTGATTATAGTTACTAGGTAGAACCTCTTCTCGTGTTTATTTAGTAGCTATTATACTATGTTCTTCCGTTCTTGGTTGTCTCTATATTTTTTTTCTCGTGTTTTGTCATCCTATCGTCATTTGGGTGATTTCTGTGATCTTGTTATTCTCTTTCTCGCATTGTGTGTTTTGTTTGGTTTTTTGTATTGTCGAGGAAGATGCTGTATTGCGACCTATTACTTTCCTGCTGCTTGTGTTGTGAGAATTGTGATTTTTTCTGTTTCACAAAGATGTGCCATGAGATTATTTCATAGCAGTTGATTAGTAAGATCGAAAAGTTTTGTTGAAGCTGTATTAGGTATTTTTTTATTAAATATGACCCATGATTATTTTTGCTGACCATCAGAAAGAGTAATAATGGTAACGAATCCGACTTGCGTATGCGTAAGCGACGAGCATGATTGTTGTCTCCCATCTCGCAGCCAGTTCGATCTCTCTTTTT